>NC_079455.1:28133129-28210629 GCF_903798145.1 Danio aesculapii | reverse complement strand
CACAGAGACAGAGGCATTACGTACGTACAGCAGACTCACCAAATCTGCACAGTCTCATTATCAGCGACAAAATGGGATAATCAAGAACGTCTTCAGAGAATTTCGCCTATGGGATTTAAACAACCAATCGAAGAAAGTGTTTTTATTATTATTTCCATCCTCCACAGACGTGAGCACAAGGGCTTCGGGGATAATGGTGATAAAAAAGATATCACATTATGAACGCAGGACAACAAGAATACATCACCCCATACGCTACCGGACCGTATAATTTGTTTATGGTGACCGGTTTAATTTGAACAGCTTTCTGAGGAGTATTTTGTTCATCCCGTGCGCTCTGGAGAACAGATGCTGTCATTGTGCTGGGGACCGAGATTTGTGCGCGTGATATTCTGCAAGTGGTCTCGTCGGAATGGTGCGCGAGATGAGAATGCGCGTGCCTTTATTGTTTCCGCGCGACATGCTCAATAACGATCGTTCTGTCGTTGAACAGCTCGAGCACAACCACGACAGTTTCTGTGCGGAAAGATTGAGACTTCTGGTGAGAATTCCAGGGAAATCATGAACGAAGTGTTTTGTAAACATTTGTATTGAGTGTTATTGAAATATCCTTTATTATGAACGGGCACTGCCGAATTGTCATACTTTCCTCAGATTTGCTTTCCTTCGGCTAAATTTGACTTAGTTGGAGATACTTGACCGCTTGTTTCTGATCAATTTAATATTTCCAGCCTGAGCAAACACAATGGTGGAACCTGTGGGTTTCATTGAAGCCTGGAAAGCACAGTTTCCAGAGTCAGAGCCTCCGAAGATGGAGCTGAGGTCAGTTGGGGGGATTGAACAGGAACTGGAAAAGTGCAAAGCGTCTATAAGACGCTTGGAAATGGAGGTGAACAAAGAACGCTTCCGGATGATATACCTTCAGACACTGCTGGCCAAGGAGAGAAAGAGCTATGACCGGCAGAGATGGGGTTTCAGGAAACCACCTCACATGACGGAAGGAGACCCGCAAGCTGTTGGAGCCGATTCTCAGCATCTCCATGCACAAGAGCATGGACAGCCAGAGCGCAGCAGGTTTCAACCTGTAGGGGAGACCAGAGCAAAACCACGACCACCCCCAGCCAGAAAGTCTGCCTCCCACGGTGATGGATTGGAGCTTCAGTCGTCATTTGAGGCTCACCAAGCAGGGCCAGTTAGTGAGGCCGATGGGCTCTCTCCATCCACACAGAGGGGTGGAGTCTCTCCTCGGAGGCCCCATCCAACTCCTGACAAGGAAATGCCCTCGGACCCGTCCCAAAAGGACAAGGCAAGCATGGGGCTTGGGGTTGCTGCCTTACGTTCAAACTTTGAGAGAATAAAACGGGCCAACTCACACTCAGCCAGTGATGGGAAATCAGGCCAGGAGAAACCCTTCTACACCAACGTTGAGTTTCATCACGACAGGGGCCTGGTAAAAGTCAACGACCGTGAAGTTTCAGACAAAATCAGCTCTCTTGGGAACCAAGCCATGCAGATGGAGCGCAAAAGGTCTCTTCATTCACTTCCAGGCAACCTTGCCACAGTCGCAGGTGATCTGCGCACCAGGCCTGTGTATAGGGGACGCTCTACAGAAAGCACCTGTGGATATGATGCAGAGTATGAAGATGGTGAACCCAGCCCTCGCTACACCGCAGCAAGACCAAACGGAGCCAAACCACCACCGCCACCATGGCAGCCATCAGATTTCCAGCCATATACTAGTGTTTACGTTGGAGGGATGATGTCTGGGGAAGGTGGTGATGGTAGGATCCCAATGAGAGAGCATGGAGTAAGTGACGACCATCTTCTCACCTGGCCAAGGAGGTCTTATTCACCTGGAAGTTATGAGGACGTGGGAGGTGGAGGAGGTGGATACACACCGGACTGCAGCTCCAATGAAAACCTGACGTCTAGTGAGGAAGATTTCTCTTCGGGGCAGTCCAGTCATGTTTCGCCCAGCCCTACGACAGCCTACCGCCGCCCAATTAGAGAGAAGAGTCGCTCACCTTCTCAGAACTCCCAGAATTCTCAGCACTCTTTTGACAGCAGCAGCCCTCCTACACCGCAGACACAGAAACGACACCGGCAGCAGCATGTCGTGGTGTCCGAGGCCACCATTGTTGGCGTAAGGAAAACAGGACAGATCTGGCCCCATGATGGAGAGCCTGTTGCCTCCAGTCGGGCATCCCACGACAACAGTTACCATGGAGATCTAGGTAAGTCATCTATTATATGTGTTGTTGTTTTCCTGTTTGTCCTATTACAGGTTAAGTGGCTTCAAACGGACATACAATGCAACAGAAACATGAATGGATTTAGATAAGCAAAACTGGCTATAAGACTGTGCCTCTAAGATGACATCACTTATGACATCACTGTCAATCATATGCTTTGAGTAATTGCAACTTAAAGCTTTTGGCCAGACACTCTCATCCTGCAGCGAACATGAGTGCGCACTTCTCTGTCTCTTTGATCAGTCAGCTTTTAGGTACTGAAATCCCATTTTATTTTGTCGTTCTTCCGTTAAATCCATTATCTGTGGATCTGTGTACTTCCCATCCCAAGCCATTGTCCACTTTTGTTTCACACTGTCTGTATCTATCTGATACCAATTGCTTCGGTTGGTTAGTCCAGTCCGATGAGACTCATATATGAGGAGTAATTAACTGGACAAGCTAATTTATGACAAGGAGGTCAGGGTATGTGTGTGTCAGAGTTTGTTTCTTTGTGCAGGACAGTGGTGGGGTAGCTTTCACTCATGTCACATGCTGTTGTGGGAATCTCCCAACAGGACAAAGGACCCAGCTGTTTGAGTGAAAATCTTGTATCTGTTTGCATTTGTTTTTATAGTACGGTATGAGGCTGCAGTGATTAATAGACTTTTGGGGGAAAATGCTCAGGTGATCCATCTGTGGAAAAAATAATGATTTACTTATTTTACTAATGCATTTCTCTCCATTTTCTCTCCATTTTTTAGCATTCTTTGATCTTGCCTTGCAAAATTATGTAGTTTTCCTTAATGTATTCATTGTACTACATTATCTTATGCTTACCAAACCAATGCTGTGTTTGTTTGACAGATAATATAGTAAAAGCAGTACTATAGTGAATTGTTATTACAGTTTAATTGGATTGGGTTTTATTTTTTTAGACTTTAAAATGTAATAATTTTTCTATGATTTCAAAGCTGAATTAAAAAATATATTTTATTTGATCTTTAAAAAAAAAAAAACAGTACAAGGGTGGCGCAGTGGGTAGCACAATCGCCTCACAGAAAGAAGGTCGCTGGTTCGAGCCCCGGCTGGGCCATTTGGCATTTCTGTGTGGAGTTTGCACGGTCTCCCCCTGTTCGTGTGGGTTTCCTCTGGATGCTCTGGTTTACCCCACACTCCAAACTCCAAAGACATGCGGTATAAGTGAATTGAATCAGCTAAACTGGCTGTAGTGTATGTGTGTGAAAGACGGTTGTTTGGGTGTTTCCCAGTGTCGGGTTGCGGTTGGACTATACTGCGTAAAACATGTGCTGGATAAGTTGGTGGTTCATTCCGTTGTGGCAACCCCTGATTAATAAAAGGACTAAGCCAAAAATAAAATGAATGAATTTTCAGGATTCATACTGACCCCAAACTGAGCGGTATTGTGAAAAAAACTAATTTTGCTGGAGAAATATTGGATTGCGATTACATAAAACTTCTATTTTAATACATTTTTACAGTAATAAACATAGTTTTCCCCCCAAACTCAACTGACAGGCAAGTAATTTCACATAAATTATAAACTGCAATCAATAACTACAATAATGAACTATAATCAAAGTAGTACTTACTTAAAACTATGAACTCAAAAATATCGTTACGTCTTTCACCATGTGTAAAAGATGGCAATGGACTACACAGTATAGGCTAAGATCTGGTCATGTTCTTTCTTTAGATTTATTTTTGCTGTTTTTTTTATTGGGATTTGACTGTCTGCAGAGAGGAAGAGAAGTTGGAGAGGGAAAGGTGGTATGGGATCAGGAAAGATATGCGAGCCGGGACTCAAACTCAGGACTCCAGAATCGCAATGACACTATACCTCTTTTCCACCAGACAACTTACATTGGCATCCAAACAGTGAATCCAATGTGTTCATGTGTCATAGTTTAAATAAATAGCAATTGATATGAGTGATGATAACCTGTTCATGTAGAGCGCCATAATTTGTATAGACGAATACTTGGGGATATAGTGTGTTCAAGCAGCACACTGTAATTTGAAGAGGCAGAGAGATTAGAAGCTATAATGTGTTCATCATTATGTTCCGCTGCTGTTTAACAATTGGTTCTCAGAAGAGTTTCTGTTGTCCCATTGGTCAGGGTCACTTTGCCCTCAACCCCTGATTCAAACAGTTCTTACTTCTCGTCCAGCAATATTTTGGTGCTTTAAGAACCACTTTTCCTGGTGGTTTCATTGCTTTGCGTGTCAAAAGCTTGGAAGTTACCAACAATCAAACTGACGGTGGAAAAAAGCTATCGGCACTAACATTGAAATGCTCATGAGATCATTCATATCTCCTTACACCCCAATTGCAATACAGAATTGGTTTGTAGTTTTCATCACATTTTTACTTGATGCTAGGCATGTGCCGGTATCACATTTTCATGCTGCGATTAATTGATTGAGCTTTTATCACGGTATACGGTATTATCACGATATTGTAATTTTACTAGAGAAACAGGTAAAAAAACACAAAAAACTTCAGTTTCGTCAACTTAGTATAACTTTAATAACTTTTTAATTAACTAAAAGTACTTCAAACATTTAAATACAAATAAATATAAATAAAACAATATAAAAGTAAACTTGAGCAATTATATCAAAGTGAATGTGCAAAGGGAAACCGTCTTCGATCAGCAATCCCTCTGCATTTTTTTGGAACCCAAAATATTTTCAAACCTCTGACTTTACCCTTTTTGAAGGGGGATAAATTGTCGGCAGCGTTCCTCCTTCCGCCATGCTTCTTCTTCGTGTGAGGATTAGAGAGCGGTGGCAGCGGCGGCGCGCACTGCGTGCACACAGTGCTTCTACATGCGGGGATTGTTTACATCAGAGTGCGCATCAGTTCTGCGCAGCCCTGAGTTTCTGAGCCCTGCAGAGATAAAAACTCTACTGAACGACAGGACAGTATAGTATTGTTACCTAACTAGCAGGTGCTTGGAAGTTTCAGCCAGAGACAAATATCCATGGTTGTGACTCACCAGGTTGCCATTACCACCGTTTGACTTTCTTCATTCTAAACTTTGAACTGTGCTGTTTTACTTGTGTTATCCAGTATCTTTTAACCTGCTTCTCGCCAAGAAGCTGAATGACATCAGCTATCAGAATGACTACAGGGGAGGCGGTGTCATGTGGCATGCTTGGCTTGAAATCCAAAGGTTTTGAGCTGATGAGGTGAATTGCACTTTGGTGTGAAGCAGACAGACCCGGAGGGCGTTGGCACGACCCGTCCATTCAAATGCCAGGAAGATTCTCTTTGTGCAAGCGTGAGATAACACAGAGGGTGGACGGAGATAGATAGACACCAGCTGAGCACAGTTTAGTATGCTCCAGGTTCTTTTGTCTTCATACTGACTAAATAAAAGACAAAAAAGTTTGAAAAGCAATCTCATTGTTTTTAAAGTAGCATGGTTTAAAGGAATAGTTCACCTGAAATAAAATTTTTGCTTTTAATTTTTCTGACCCTCAGGAAATAAAAGATATAAGTAAACAATTCACAAAAGTGTCGTTGAGGAACTGATAACGAGTTCAAAGTATTGTATTGATTTAATTCTTTTTTTAACAATACCCAGCCCTAGTTCTTAGCATTTTCAAAATGCACATGGGTCAAAGATGCCAAAGTAGTGTCTACACCAGGGATGGGCAAACTCGATCCTGGAGGGCTGGTGTCCCTGCATAGTTTTGCACCAACCCTAATCAAACAGCCCTGCTTGTAGCTTTCTAGTGATCTTGAAGACACTAATTAGGGTGTTCAGGTGTGTTTGATTAGTGTTGGAGCAAAACTCTGCAGGGACACCGGCCCTCGAAGATTGAGTTTGCCCATGCCTGGTCTACACCATGTGTAAATGTATCAAAATGTATGCATTTTAAAAACAAAACGTATTAGTATATTAGTATTAGTATAAACGGCACCTAAATTAACAACTAAATAAAATTTTGGGGTAAACTATCGTTTTAACAGGTGGTGTTGAAGTAAAAGTCTATAGATCAGAGGTGTCAAACTCTGGAGTTTCTGGAGGGCCACAACTCTGCTTAGTTCCAATCTTATTTAAACAGACCCGACCAAACTAATTGTCCTTCAGGCTTGTTTGAAATCTACAGGTTAGTGTGTTGGAGCAGGGTTGGAACTAAACAGTTCAACACCCCTTGCCATAGATCTTTAACATGATGAATTGGCAAATGTTTTCCAACTTTAATATGCAGCAGTTATCTGCAAATCAATTTACATTTTGGCTTAAAATGATTTACACTTTCTAAAACAGTGAATCAAGCTTGTCAGAATAAAATCAATTGAGTGGCCATTCATCTAACAATGGAAGTCCTCGCAGGTCTCACAGGTTACCATTAGATTGACAGTAAGCAACTTATCTTGGCAAGAAAGAGATGCTATCTTGTATATTGCTGCCTGCCTTTTTATTTAGTTGGACTTGCTGGTTAGAAACATGATATATTAACAGGACACTGCCAAGGAGAGAAATAAAATCCAAAGGCCCAAAACCATAGAGGAGAGGGAGGCAGAAGGACATAGTATGGTGTGCTGAACTGCTGTCTTTTGCTTCAGTGGACATGGAGATGTGGGGGCTGCTGAGACATGGATAGCAAAGGCTCTCATTGCATAATGGTGTGAACTGGCCCACTCATGCATGTGTGCGCATGCACGTGTGATTTTCATGTTTGAATCCATTTATTAGAGCATTTAGGATGAAAGACACACACTATATATGGTTCTCATGGACAACAGTATGCCATATTCACCTTAGTTTCCAAATTGCCAGCATAACCCTGTCATCCTTTAATGTTTGCTATTGGAGGTATTTTAATAAAAGCATTATTTGGGCAAACACAATCAGGCCCATTTGCTGTGGTTTCTGCATCTCTTGTTTCTTAATCCTCCCCAGGGTACTGTTCCCACAGTCAATGTCCCCCTTGTAAACAACTATTGTAATTGTTTCCCGATGGTCCTCTGGCGTTTTTTGAAGCGGGCATCCAGGAAGAAATGTCTTTCTGTGGTTTACAGATCAGTAGCAGTGTCCTTTGGGGTGAAGAGCGAGTGAGTCATTGAGAGAACAAGAGACAGGGATGACAGAAAACAGAGAGTTCTCAGACAAACACACAGGAAAACATCAGTCATTCATTAAAAAGAACAGGATTAAGGCAGCTGTTTGAATATGGTTGAATAAGTCATGAATGACGTTTACAGTGAAGTTGGCATTTCAGGATGTTGGGAAATAGACTGGGGGTTGTGTGGGATCTCTGCACAGGGGAAAATTGGCTTTTTTTGATGCTTCGATTGAGTATTTAGCCTTTTTTAGGGTTCAATATTGAAGGAAATGCCAATAAATTATTTAAAATGTATTGTGGGTGGATAGATAGTGAGCAGTCTAAATGAAAACATCTTTAGCAGCAAATTAAATGTGGAGATTTCTTCAACAAAACTGTGGTCCTCTGTGATTCATACAACACAAGTCAATAGATACCAGCTCTATGAGAGTAAAAAATAAAATACAGGAAAAACTAAATTATTACCCATCGGCTTCCACAATCTTTGACACATTATCGTCTAAATACACTACCTGACAAAAGTCTTGTCATCGATCCTAGGTGTAAGAGTAACAAATAATAACTTGACTTCTAGTTGATCATTTGGAAAAGTGACAGAAGGTAGATTTTTCTGCTGAATCATCTGTTGAACTGCATCCCAATCACCACTAATACTGCTGAAGACATATTGGATCCCGCATGGACCCAAGTTTCTCACAGAAATCAGTCAAGTTTGGTGAAGGAAAAATAATGGTTTGGGGTTACATTCAGTAACGAGGCATGCGAGAGATCTGCAGAGTGGATGGCAACATTATCAGCCTGAGGTATTAAGAGATTTGTGCACAGGAGAGGGCAAATTCTTCAGCAGGATAGCACGCCCTCTCATACTTCAGCCTCCACATCCTTTCCTGAAAGCAAAGAAGGTTAAGGTGCTTCAGCATTGGCCAGCCCAGTCACCAGAAATGATCATTATTGAGTATGTCTGGGGTAAGATGAAGAAGAAGATGAATCCAAAGAATCTTGCAAGAACGCTTTCTTTGGCATTCCAGATGACTTTATTAATAAGTTATTTGAGTCACTGCAGAGATGTATAGATGCAGCCCTCCAAGCTCATGGGAGTCATACACAATATTAATTATTTTTACACTGCACCATGACTTTATATTCTATACTGTACATTATTTCTGTTACGTGACAAGACTTTTGTCTAAGCAAATTCAGACCTTACTGTCCTAATTAATAATAGTTTCCTTTTAAATAATTAAAAATCAAGGCATGATCATATTTTATTCTGCTAAAATTAGTGTAATCTAGAGGCCTTTCATATTAGCCACTTCTGATACCAAAAGATTAACTAGAAAGTTATTATTTGTTATTCCTAAAGCTTGGATAGGCGGCAAGACTTTTGTCATGTAGAGTATTGAATTATGTATTTGAGTGACTTTGGTTTACAGTCTTGGTTTTTGATTAACTCAAAGGAGCCTATTTATTCTCTTCTGGTGCCCTATTCATAGAAAAACGTTTCCTATATTATATAATATTTGTCTTGAGTCTCCATCAAGTGTTACCCTTGTCACTTAAGAATTCCTTTACAAGGGTGAGGTTGAGAGAGAGGTGTGGACAGGAATGGAGCTGTGGGTTCAGCTCAATGCTTGCATTGTCCAGCAGCACCATGTTGAGGTCAGTCGCTTTTTTAGACAGACACTCCAGATCCACAGAAGTGTGCTTTCTGGTACTGAGTATGTGGAAACGATGACTGTGGTCTTTGCTCTAAAAAAAGCATGTTGTTTAATTTAAGGTGAATTGGGCAACCCAGAACATTTGGCTAATCCACGTGTCTCCACTGGTATGTTTTGTACTGTTTGCCAGATTTAGTGAATCCACAGTATTACAGAAAATAAGACTTTCCCTCTAAAGATAGCAGATTGTTTGGTTTTCTAAACAGAAATTGAAACGCAAGGCTTGTAGAAAAAAATGGTGAAATGTTAGTGAGGGATATATGTGGGAAAATAACACTAAGTCGTGTAGTGAGAATAGGACATGAGGAGGAAAACTCTTGATTTATGCCAATGCAACAAGCTTTTGCCTCTCAGCATGTTTGGAAAGAGAGAGCTTGTTGTCTCAGGTCTTTCTGCCAAATAGCAGTTAAGACAGATATTTCACGGCCCCTTCTGGCTCTCTTCTCTCCTCAGAATAAAAGGGGAAAGAGAATGGGAGAACTTTACTCAGCCAATGATTGGTGCTGCTGTTAACACTCTAAAATGACCCTTGTGAGAGGATCCCTTTGACTTAATCGAAAAACACGCACTGTGATCAGTGCATCCCAATAGAAATTAGCATTTTTCTGGAATGTTTCACAAAGATGTGTTGCTAGTAAAACACTTCTCTGTACAATTTACAATTTTTGCAGAAAGAGAATTTATTTTTTGTAAGCAAATTGGACATTATTATTAAAAATGTGTTTGGTGTTTTGAAACATCTCATACCTTGTATCTGAATATGCTTCCTGAGTACAGTTTGTCTGAATTCACAGTATTCATAAAACTGTAGATGAAGAGTACCCAGATGACCTACTTCTGGATTCTGAAGTATGTATAAGATGCACTTTGCTTTTTCATGAGGCTATGGGTCAGGATTTATGAATGGCAGTGAAGCAACTTGACTGACACTGTAGGTCACATGACAGTAAAAGCATGGGGGACATTAGAATTCATTTATACTACACACATTTATATTATATAGAACATGTTTGTTATCAAATATAGTACCCACTACAAACCTAGTGCATTTTCTTTAGTTATGTAATGTAATGTGTACTTCTATATAGCGCATTTATCGTGAATGGCCATACACCCAAAGCCCTTCACAATCATGAGGGAAGGGGTCTCTTCACGCAAACCACCAGTGTGCAGCATCCACTTGGATGATTGCGACGGCAGCCACATGACAATGGCATCAGTGCGCTTAACACACACCAGCTATTGGTGGAGTGGAGAGACAGTGATAGAGCCAATTCGGTGGATGGGGATGATTGGGAGGCCATGATAGGTAAGGGCAGATGGAGGGTATTTGGCCAGGATGCCGAGGTTTAGGGGTGTCAAAATTAATTGTTTCTTCGGTGCACCGCGATGCAAACGCGGACAATTTGGTATCGGTTCAGTAAAGATCATAACCGGTTATTATGTACTGACAGCATTCATCTCATATGCGCTATGCTGCTTTAGCTTACTATGGCAAGGGAGTCGAGCACGAATATTTACAATGCTCCAACTACTTAAAAATGCAGAAACTGCACAATTGCACTGCGTATGTATTTGCTGGACAGTCTTTCACTGACACTTACAGCAAGCCCCTATTTCACTGCGATTGAGAGAATGAAAGTAAACTCCATTTCTCTCTCTTTCTCTCTGTGTGGCCTAATTGACCCGCTGGCGTGAATTTTCCTCTCCTCTCGGCTGTTACAGCAATACTTCTGGATACAAACACGAGCGCGAGTCTGCAGAGTTTTCTTCATCGTGTCTATAATGGATCAGCTGTGATCGCCGCTGCCGTTTATCAGTGTCACTCATCTGTGGAGCGCCAGAGCGTTAGAGCCAATCGCAGCTCTTTCTGTTGATTAGTGACCAATCATAGGGGTGTAAGAAAGAACTTGGTAGACAAGGCTCAGAAAGCGAGTGGGATATTTATATTTGTTTATTTGCTTATAAATGCTCGTGTTGTTTAAAGGTACAGTTTATAAGTTTGTATTAAAGGACAACATTGTATTACAAATAGTATAAAAATATATTTATACATTTTAATACAAGAATTGCTGTGCTGTGAAGAAAATATAAAACTGTGTATGAAATGCATAGTCAATGCACTGAGATATCGAATTGAACCGAATCGATGGCATGATAATCGTAACTGAACCGAACTGTGAGACCAGTGTAGGTTCACACCTCTACCAAAGTTACACCCCTAGTCTTTACAAGAAGTGCCATAGGATTTTTTTAATGACCACCATGAGTCAGGACCTTGGTTTAACATCTCATCCAAAAGACAGTGCTCACTGACAGTATAGTGTCCCCTTCAATTTACTGGGGCATTAGGACGCAGATTAAGTGCCCCCTGCTGTCCTCACACCACTTCTAACAGAAACCTAGTTTTCCCATGTGGTCTCCCATCCAGGTACTGACCAGGCTCAGCCTTGCTTAGCTTCAGTGAGTAACCAGTGTTGGGCTGCAGGGTGATATGTCTGTGGCAATTTCAATGTAGTTGAATTTAGACGCACTAAATGTCTAAGATATCCAGTTTAATAACTGTCAGTGTTTTGACTCTAGGCTGCAGTTGGATTTGTTTAGTGACTGTACATTAAATTAAAGCACTCTTTTGTTTTTGCTGCATAGCTTAATTCGGAGCTGAGATGCTTCACTTGTAGTTTCATTAGGCACATTATGCTCACAGAGCTAACATGGCATTACTGCCCACTCAAGCCATTGATGAATGGCTGGAGTTGTAGCCGTAGATCAGGGCTATAACGGGCGACGTGAGAGGTGTACGGCAGTTGGCCAAGCTGATGCACTAGGCCAGGCACAGATGGCCAAACCCCCCTGCAGAGTATTTCCTGGTGCAGGGCACTGCTCTGGCTAGCATGAGCCTTGTAAAGGCCCAGGGAACGTGGAGTGGACAGTGACCCCACCCTCTGCTCCAACATCACCCCATAACCCTGATGCACTCCACCCCGACTTGCGGATTCGTCACCATTTCCAGAGTATGCGCAGGCACGTGTGTGGGGTTTGAGCGTGTGTCGGTGGAGGCGCATGTGCCAAATGCTTGAACACAGGAGTTTTTGTCACCCCACAGATGCAGCCATTCCAACAGACAGCAAGTGGAGGGGAAAAAAGTGAGGGAAATGCTGGCATTACAGAGGCCCACCCAGCACAGATTTACTGCTTATGTAAACTACGGCTGTTCTGTTTGCTGGCCTTTTCTGACAGCGGGACCATTGTAGCGATCGCAGTTCACATCCAAGATGTGTGAGTCAGACAAGAGAAGGGTATTTAGAGTAGCACAGGAGGTGAATCCTGCCGCACTTCAGATTACGAGGCAAATCCGTGTTGTCACACAAACAGTGAGTGTAATCTCAAATCCTGTGTAAATCACGAGAGGAACAGTCATCTTTATCTGTCCTTCATTCATCAAGCTGAGTGCCTCGTCTCTTTCATAAGACACCAAATGGCCTTTACAGAAACAAGTAAATGCTGGCTATTTAGTTTTTTTTTATGTAAATAGGCCCAATGGGTCAGCATCTCTTGTTTCTGTCCTTACTGAAAGCGCATTTCATGGCATGAAATAAATCAACTTGAATCCCCTCTATGCTGATAAAACTAAGACATTCCAGATTGTTCTTTCTTGTGGTTTAATGAAGCATTCGTTTATTTCAGGCAGAACTGCTCCCTCATGTAGTCTGGACAGCTGCTTTGAATCTAGACTCCTCACAGCCAATTATTACACTTGCACCTTTGTGATGTGCCTCTGGGTTTTCCACCAAACAAGGGGGAAAACCAGGAAGAGATCAAAGCATTGGCCCCTAAGGACACTGGGGGTCCCCTCTTAATGGAATTATTTTAAAGAGCAGAGGGGAAACCCGTGCCAAAGGTTGCTCTCGCCAAGCAGTTCCTGCACAATAATGCAGGTTTTCAGTATTTGCTACATTTCGTTTTGTTTCTCGCTTATTTTCTTTTTGCTTTAAATCTATAAAAATGCTAGTTTTTTATTACTGGGGCTGCACAATATTCGAAAAATCTAACATTGGATATTTTGTTATCCTGCGATCATATATTGCGATATGAGTACAATACTGTAAAAAAAAAACAAAGTTGACTCAACTTAAAATTTTAAGGCAACAAACTTCAGGACATTTTTGAGTTGACTCAACTTTTAACCCAATTACTTCACTTGACTTGATTTAAGTTGAGTAAACCTAAAAATGTCTTGAAGTTTGTTGCCTTAAAATTTTAAGTTGAGTCAATTTTTTTTTACAGTGTACCAGATGACTCAATGATGTTTCTTTTGAAAAAATGTATCATTTTAGATTGATTGGTATGATTTGTTATGGGAGCATATCTGCATAAAATCTAATAAACAAATACAATAAAGAAAAAGATTCAATTGCAATAAACAGTGTTTGATCATGTGGCGACCCTGGATTAATAAAGGGACTAAGCCGAAAATGAATAATTGAATAATTGAATAATAAAAATACAAATAGTTCAATAAATCTCATCGTTATTAAAGCTACAAATGGTATCTTTCGGGGCGACGCAATTGCGCAGCAGGTAGTGCTGTCGCCTCACAGCAAGAAGGTCACTGATTCGAGCCTTGGCTGGGTCAGTTGGCGTTTCTGTGTGGAGTTTGCATGCCTTTTCGTGGGTTTCCTCCGGGTGCTCCAGTTTCCCCCACAGTCCAAAGACATGCGGTACAGGTGAATTGGGAAGGCTAAATTGTCCGTACAGTGTGAGTGAGTGTGTGGATGTTTTCCAGAGATGGGTTGTGGCTGGAAGGGCATCCGCTGCGTAAAACGTGCTGGATAAGTTGGCGGTTCATTCCGCTGTGGCGACCCCGGATTAAAGGGACTAAGCCGAAAAGAAAATGAATGAATGAATGGTATCTTAGGCTTGAATGCTTTTAAAAAAAAAATTTCCCGAATGAAAGTGAAAGTGCCAAACTGCAGTTAAAGTCGACAAATTAAAAATGAAACACCTGAAATAACATGAAACTCCAGAGAAAATGCCGATAACGTGGTGACGCAATGACATTAATCGAAATATGCACTATATCATGTAAAACGGGATTATGAAAGAAACATTCAAAAAGCAACTCATGTAAAACCTTAATCTTATTATTGTCTTAATTAGATTAAGACAAATAATTTGATTACTGATGTCCATGTAAACGTAGTCATGGTATAAATACAATCTGCGCTGTATAATTTTATAAATACACTTGTATAAATAATTTTATACAATAATTTTGTTACAATCTGCTCCTTTTCTAGGGGATCGGAAACAAGGTAACAAAAATAACAAAGATCAAATTTAATTTGTTCGAAAAAACAAAATATATAATAAATTAATGTTTATTAATGTGTGTGGAGAATCTCCTTTTTCTCTATCCCAGCAAACTTTCACTCTACATAATATATAAGATAAAAGAAAACTCAGAAAAAACTATTTCAAAAGAAAAATGTTGTCTCTTATTCACGGCTTAACAAAGCCAATCTTCCTAAAAGCTTCCTAAATAATTAATAAGTCCTACATTTCCTATTACAAAAAAAAAAAAAAAACCCTCAAACTAATGACATTGCTCTTACCTCACTCCTTGACGAAAAACAGAAGAAAACATAAAAGGGGATGAACCCAAAATAAATAGGCACCCATCTCCCTACACAGCTTACGTCTTTCTTGTTCACTCTACAATCCCACAAAATAATATTTAATCATTTTCTCAGTACTAGGTTGCGGCTAGAAGGGCATCTGCTGTGTAAAACATATGCCAAAATAGTTGGTTCAGTTGGCTCAGTGGTGACCCCTGAAAAACAAGGGACCAAGCTGAAGCAAAATGAATGAATATTTAAAAAAATCTTTATCCTATCTTTAATAAATAAGCAAATCTTGTGATGTGACTATTGCGCATACACACATTTGAAATCAATGCTCAAATGATATATTGTTCAGCCATAATTAATACTTTATTTGAATTGTTTTAAATTTTTGGTCTTATATTAGTTATTGTTTAAACGCTGATCCATGCATGTGCTCGGCCACGCTTCGTCTGAACTCTTTGTTTAAGAGGCACTACTGGACAGTATTCTATTAGCCTGTCTGACTGTAATAGGATCTGTCACCCTCGCCAGCCACACGCACCCTCCTTTTATGTTCCGGATCGAGATTTCCTATTTTCTCTGGGCTTCACGATACACTCTTCCATTCCCCAGCTGTCAAACTCAACCGTCATACTATTCGAGAAGAAAAACTCATGACAGTGTGGTCTGTTCTCGAAGAAAGAAATGGATTGTGTATCGTGACAGATCAAAACACCAGCCTATTGAGGTTTATGTCAAAAACAATAAGTCTGCTTCCTATCACCACACAACTGTGAAGGATTAGGGTCAGTGGCAAAGCGTGTTATGGCTATAGTATTATAACAGGGCTAAAAGTGGCTCTTAGAGGAAAGAGTTAACACTCAGGTTATGTTAGAGGAAAGGGTGAGGATTAGATTAAGCGTTTTCAGCAGTGGTTTATGCAAATGATCTTTGATATTTAAATGGCTATAAGTGCCATTATGGCAAGTCTTTGAGGTCACTGAGTACTATTAACTGCAGTCAGGGACGACTTTACTTCGTGTTACCATTTTGTGTCAATCCACTAAATATACAGTGCTTGTGAATTATATTCTTGGCTGCAGTTTGCAGCATGTGGGTGATTGGTGGATTGGTTTTAGTGTTAGAATGGTGGGGTGGGGGTGTTTTAGCAGATAGAGAGGCTGAACTGGGTTTGACAGGACACTTGGGAATGTATTAGTATCTGGTCCCATTTGCGCTGACTGATGTGAAAAAACTGTACAGTGGCTTCAGTGTCACATAATCTGTCCTCTGCACAGCTTGCAGATTACTGTATATAGTAACATATAGAGCTGCACAATATATTGTTTCAGCATCGATAACACGATGCGCACGTCCACAATAGTCACATCACAGGTTCTGCAATGTTGATTTTAGATGCTGGGATTATAGTTGGCCAGTAGCAGCAGTTACAAACACATGGGATATTGTGGAGTCACTGAAGAGTTTAATCACATCAGAGTGAAAGTTGTCTGCGATTTTAAGGCATGTGACCGTATGCGCGCAGGCACAAATTGTACCCATATATTTATACAATAAAAACTGTACAATGTTGTTTTACGTTTATTCAACTTCTGCATCTGAATACTTTTAGACTCCCCAGAAAACTATAAAACACTGCTTGTTTCACTTTTATTGTTGCTCTATTATGTTTATCTATGCTTTTAATTCTAATCCTAGCCATTATTTAATTACTGTTCATTTGTTTATTATATTTAATTAGCATGAGTCACTCCTGTACAAAATCATCACAATTAATCTAAATTTCTATTAATTAATTTCAAATAGAGCTATGAAAAAAATAGATACATGTTATAATATGTTTCTTTTCTTTTATAATGAAATATGCACAACACTGCAAAAATGCTTTTTTTACTTAGAGTTTTAGTTGTGCATCTTGTCCAAATATCAAAACAAATCCCATTCAAGAAGCATTTTCTAGACAAGTAAAAAATGTGGTTATGTTTTCAGAAATAATAAGTCAAATTCAAGTGTTTTTTTCCCCTTAAAATAAGCTGAATAATCTGCCTATGGGGTAAGTAAAATAATATTGTTTTCTTTATTTTACTTACACCATTGGCAGATATTTTTGCTTGTTTTAGGATAGGCTTACTTAATTTAGACATATTATATCTGAAAACAAACAATATTTTTTACATTTCTTAAAAGGCTTCTTGATATAATAATTTGTTGTTGTTTGCATAAGAAATACGTTTATTTTGCTTATCCCATTTTTAGACACTTTAGCTTGTTTTAAAACCCACTTAGTTTTGATGTATTATTTCCAAAAAAACAAAGCAATATTTTTTACTAGTCTCGAAAGGCTTCTTGATTTAATACTTTTGAAGTATTTGGATAGGAAACAAGACAATAACCCAAAGTAAAAAAAGCCTTTTTTTTCAAGTAAATAATATACATAAAGACCATTGTCCAGTTTTGATGACTTAAGATTCTGTATTGTAAATATTAGCTAATATTAAACCATTCCAATTTTCGTTTGTGTATTTTTGTTGGATTTATATTGTTTTTGCCATTATATTCTTTAATTCCCATTTAAAAGCATCTCTCTGCAGTAGAACTTTAAAGATGACACCTATGTAAAAATGTAAAATATATAAAAATATTAAACATACATTCAAGCCCAAAATTATTCATATCCCTGGCAAAATCTGACTTAAAGTTTTTGTTCAAATGTAAATAAAAGCTGAGAAATATTTTTTTTCCCACAATGATGCCTACTGTACATCATCTTATTATATTTTGGGAGATACCTGTGTCATTTCCGGTCAAACAAACAAACAAACAAAAAAAGCTTGCTGGTTGAATAAAATTAACTTTGAGTGAGAATTTGCCAGGGGTATAAATAATTTCGGCATTGAGTGTAAACAAAATGGATTTGTTAACAGACCACGTCGGTTGCTTGTAGGCGTCGACTTGTATTGACCTTTTAGACTTATGAATCAACAAGAACCGCTTTTTTTAGTTCAAAATGTTTGCCATCATTTCTGAATATTCAATTTCACTGTGAAATATTGCACTTTACACAAATTAAATGCTTTGGATTCTGTTTCATGTTGTTTCAGCTATGCATTAGTCTCTTAGGCATTCTTGTCCCATTTTCATTTTCTGTCTCTCTCTTTCTTTCTTTTCTCCTCATTTTCTTTGCTTTTTTCTAGTCTCATCCCCTCTGGCTCTTTGTAGTAGGATTTATATTAGCGAGGCTCATCAGGGGAGAGTTTTAGGATAAACCGCTGTCGGGTCGTATAGGGGAATTTTGGTTATAATAATAACACATTATCAGATTAATGAGTGAGACTGATGTCTAGTGGCCAGCTGCACTTGTATCTAGCGATTCGGGCCGATTTGGTTTCTCCGTGCCTCCACCCTCTTTTTGAAGGCAGGTGGGCCGGTTCTGATTTAAGGCTCAGAGGACGGGCGGAGAGCCACGGTGCAGCTGGCTACAACTCTGAGCCGCGATGTCTCCTTCTCCTCGTCAGCCAGAATACAAATCAGCCAAGAACACAGCTGAGGACTGAACATTTAGAGGGAAAAAGAGGCGCTTGAGTACAGGATGTCTTCAACTCTGGACTGGTGGAAGGAATGGTTTCTCTTCAATCTGTTCTTGCGGTTTCTCTTCCATCTGCACTTGTATGTGTCTGTACTCTTGTTCTCCAAGCAGAAGTGGATCAGGGTTTGGCCAGCTTCTGGATTCTCCTCTTGCCATCTCCAATGGAAAATGTGTTTTGTATTTAAATTTTTGCCAACAATTCCCCGCTCTTTATTGGATTACATAGTCCATTTATATTTTGTGAAATTATCTTCATTAACTCCTTAATTTGACTCTGCATAAGTAAACAACACAACACAACCCCCCATGTTTTGGCTCCAGTGCAGTTTTGGCCCTGCCGCTTCACATTTTTTTCCTAATAATTGATTTTTTGTATTTTTGTCAGGATCAAAAATTATTCCTAGACCCATGTTCATGTTATTCCATGACCCAGATTCATGTTCAAAGGTTGAATGTTCTTGCAGCAAGGGAACAATACAGAAGAAACACAATAAGTTCCATTCTGGTTGCTGAAAGGGCAGTCCTTTGAGTTTTTGTAAAGGCACTAACTTCTTAACTTTGGGTTTCTTTAGATGTATACATATGAAAAAATAGAAAGAATATATGGAAATGTATCAAATTAATTAGTCTAACTAATTTTCCCTTGTTTTATGTTTCTTTTGGGACACACCATGTATCTGCTTGTTAAGTAGGGCTGCACGATATTGAAAAAAATTGCAATATTTTTATTTTCTGCTATTTATATTGCAATATTTCACCAAATAACTTTTATAGTTCTATTTTGAAAATAATTCATGCATTTAGGTTGAATGGGAATATTTTTTTAGAGTAGTGCATTTGCAGAAAATATAATTGAGTAATTATGAGCATACAGTAGATAAAAACAGTAGGGCAACGGTATAAATGAAGGAGTTTAACATTAGGTACATATATAAAATTATCAAACAAACAATGAAATTATATACATTATTAATTAAAAATAATTTTAGTTAAAGCTACAATATGAAATAATTCCTTATGCCCAAATGCTTTAAACACAGTCACAGGCCTTAAAACATGTACAGCTAATAAAAGTTTTCACAGTTAAAATGAAATGACTCCACAATTGTATCTGGCCAACTATAATCCTAACTCGAATTAAAACAATAATATTAATAACTATTATACTATACTTAATAACTGAATATATTGTGCAGCCATATTGTTAAGTGTGACGTCACAAGAAGCAGATTCCGGGGTTCCAAGCACTCTATCAAACTGTATGGGGAGACTCAACAAATGGTAATAATAAACGTTTACAAAGCGATGAAATACTTTTGAAAATCGCGATCGCACCATATATATATATCATGACTAATATTTGATTTCCAGAAAGTGATTAATTTTTAATAAATTGTTCAAATATTGGTGTCTGTGATGCAGCAAGCCCGGAGACTGCCGTGTACACCATGATTTTATATAAAATTCACATAAATGAATATTTTCTCAATTCAAATGAATAGCAGCTTGGACCCGGAAACACTATTTCAAACGTGACGACTTAGCAAGCGGATTTATTGGTATTTTTTGTCATGCTTATTGGCCATAACATGATGATAAGCTGATATTGGACACATTTTTAAGTAATCCTCTTCTCTTCTCTTCTCTTCTCTTCTCTTCTCTTCTCTTCTCTTCTCTTCTCTTCTCTTCTCTTCTCTTCCCTTCCCTTCCCTTCCCTTCCCTTCCCTTCCCTTCTCTTCTCTTCTCTTCTCTTCTCTTCTCTTCTCTTCTCTTCTCTTCTCTTCTCTTCTCTTCTCTTCTCTTCTCTTCTCTTCTCTTCTCTTCTCTTACCATTGTTTTAACTGCTTTAAAGGCCACAAATTAGCCCAAATATAATGGCCACAAGCAGACAATGCAGCTGAAAATAGATTATTGGTCAGCATTACAAGCAAAGCTTCATGGCAGTGCTGCCCATGCCACACTGTCCCTCTGAACAAACATGGTCTGGCCCAAATGGCAGAGTTTATCTTCACTTCTGTTTTGTTTCACTCACACTGTACTATCCTGCTTTGTTATGTCTTATCCCGAGGGGACAGGCATGCGCTGGTGACTATTATTGATGCTGGGACTCTTTTCCTGCCCCACCAGTAACTGCTGTGAGGGAGTTTACATGAACAGCATGAGCATGATGAACTTTTTTAGCTTAACAGCGATTTATGAAAAGATTAAATGAAATACATTTTTGGTTACTTTTTTCACAAATTCAGATTAATTCCAGCTAAAACATGAAACAACATACACTCAGAGGCCACTTTATTAGGTACACCTGTCCAACTGCGCGTTAAAGCAAAATTCTAATTCTCAGCTAATTACATGGCAGCAACTCAATGCAATTAGGCATGTAGATAACGCACCATGTAGGCAGTGAGATAACGCAGGATAACGTACCATGTCATAAAGCGCGAATCATCTCAGACTGGTTTCTTGAAAATGACAATAAGTTCACTGTACTCAAATGGCCTCCACAGTCACCAGATCTCAACCCAATAGAGCACCTTTGGGATGTGGTGGAACGGAAGATTCACATCATGGATGTGCAGGTCTGCAGCAACTGCATGATGCTACCATGTCAATATGGACCAAAATCTCAGGAATATTTCCAGTACCTTGTTGAATCTATGCTACGAAGGATTAAAGCAGCTCTGAGAGCAAAATGGGGGTCCAACCTTGTACTAGTAAGGTGTACCTAATAAAAGGGTATGTGGAAATACAAAGGTTTTTTTTTTTGTAGATTAATGTTCACTGAAGTAGTCCTCATTGCAGTTTGATAAGTTATATAATTCTGTGTTTTATTTAATGAAACAAATTGTATTCATTAAAGTTTGTAAAAGTTTACATGATACAGCTCATTTCATTTTTATCACTATATATTCTGTGATTCAATCCTACATCTCAGAAATCATAGTGCCCACATAGTTATTAACAGCCTTTATTTTGGTCTTCTGATGGACTGTGTCATTGTTGTAGTTTCCTGGCTGACCTCTATTGTGACAGGAGTGGTGTCCCCAAAGGGAAAGTGTGTATGCAGTCATGCTGTATCCTCAGACTACACAGCGGTTTGATGTTACAGTGTTGTACGAGGTGTAGTGTATCACTGATGAGGAAGGCCTTACTATCACTTACTATCTCTACAAACATATACAGGGCTCAAGGTTAGCATATAGACAGAATGGAACCACTCAAGTGAAGTTAAGGGTTTAAACAACCAAGCCACGATATGATATGAATCCAGACTGTTGTACGTTAAATGCATCTTATATGCGCTGTTGTCTGGTAGTTTTTGTGTCCTCAGTTAAACTTTAAACTGTGTCATCATCTGTTTTTTTTGACTCTGCTTTCTTCTTCAGTAAAAAAAAAACAGACACCCACACACCTCTGCTGTGCATTTCTCCTGACTGCCACTTTGCCATTGTGTTATTTGATAGGAAGGATCTCCCTTAGTGAGGCGTGAAATATTCCTGCTGATATGGAAAAAGAGGAGTGAGTGAGGGAGGGAGGGTGAAATGGAGGAAGGGAACAGCTCTCAAGGTGACCTTGTGTGTAGAACAAGAGATGATGTTTGATGTTGCCACATCCAGGACTCCCAAACCAATGAAAACGCTATTTAAAGCCATTGAACTTGCACAAATATGACAAAAATTACGAATTTAAAGGGATAGTTCACTCAAAAATGGTAGCACGGTGGCTCAGTGGTTAGCACTGTCGCCTCACAGCAAGAAGGTCGCTGATTCGAGTCTCGGATGGGCCAGTTGGCATTTCTGTGTGGAGTTTGCATGTTCTCCCAATGTTCACTAGGGTTTCGTCCTGATGCTTCGGTTTCCCCCACAGTTCAAAGACATGCACTATAGGTGAATTGAATTATTAATCACTTCAAAGTAGTCATAGTGTATGTGTGTGAATGTGAGTGTATGGGTGTTTCCCAGTAATGGGTTGCAGCTGGAAGGGTGTAAAACATATGCTGGATAAGTTAGCGGTTCATTCCGCTGTGGCGACCCCTGATGAATAAAGGGTCTAAGCCGAAGGAAATTGATTGAATGAATGAATAATTCACTTAAAAATGAATATTTACACACTATTTACTCACCCTCTAGTGCTTTCAAACCTTTATAAGTTTCTTTTGTTGAACACCAAAGAAGATATTTTGAAGAAATCTGAAAACCTGTAACCATTAATTTCTGTTGTAGGAAAAACAAATAAAAAAAACTGTGGTTACAGGTTTTCAGCTTTCTCAAAATGTATTTATTTGTATTCAACAAAAGAATGAAAGACAAACTGGTTTGGAACAAGTGAAGGGTGAGTAAATGATGACAGAGTTTTCAGTTTTGAGTGAACTATCCCTTTAAGTCTCGTAGTAGTAAGGACAACGCAAAAACTTTCAACGAGTAAAGTGACGCAATTACACAAAATGAATTGAATTACGCTCCGAGGTAAAATGGCTTCAGCTGAGAGTACAATAAACATAATCAAATACAATTTGATGCAGCTAAAATTCAGAGCACCTTGAACAGCAGCCAGTACCAGTGAAATTTAATCAGCTGATATTGGGTCGGGGGATGGGCTGATTTCTTGGTTTTGCTGTGTACAGTTTTTGTCTCTATAACCTTGCAGATGTCAGCCATTGGCAAATTCATAACGGTTTCACTTTGGGATCTTTAACAGTTCAAGAGTAGCTTCTTTTGTGTTCGTTTTGTCATGTAGCATTATCCATTAAATCAGGGGTTCTCAACCTTTTTCACTTCGGGGCCCACTTCTTTCTCCAATCAGTTTTTGAAGGCCCACCTGTATGAAATGCTCACTTAAACCTTTTCTTTGATTATTATTTTCTATTACCAGCATTTTATAAAAAATATAATTTTATTTGAATTTAATTATATATAAATTATATAATTATTTACAGAAAAACACCCTAAATCTGTTGAAATGCTTTGATCTGATGGCAGTTGAGTTTGCAGCTGGACATTATTGGAAGATTGCTGACAGGAACAGTGAACAGCTCAGCCAGAGCTCATCTGAAGCTCATATCCAAGTTTATTTTACATTCTATGGCAGAAACACCATTGAACCTCGCTAGATCCTCCTGTATGGGCACACGTTCGTTATAAAACACTCACAGGATATTCATTTGCACAACTATGCAGATATATTAAATAGTTCACACAAAAATACACAGAGACTTTCACTTTCACTTCACACATAGTTTGTGAATGAACAGACTTCTGTGTAGTTGCAGACGCGATCATGAGGCTGTTTTGCGCCAAGTTTGAAGCAATCAATCAGAGAACAGGAGAAAGTGCATTACTTCGATCATTTTAATATAGCATATTAATAATGAAATCCAAAAAGTTAAATAAAGGTTACATTTTAAGCTATCTTACAGCCCACCTGCAGGATCGCTGAGGCCCACCAGTTGAGAATCCCTGCATTAAATGCTTGTTTTGCATTAAAAACTTGTTGTTACTGTATACTGTCAACAAAAACAGTTTCTCAGTAGCAGGATTTGAGATTAAAAGAAAAGTGTTTTGGGGTAGGAACTACTTTGTTTTTAACCAGACACCCCTCCTCCCTGTTGCTACTGTGTTCCCTTAGATAGCTTTGGCCTGGCTTTGAACCTTTACTTCTTCATCTGTTTCTGTTTCCTCCCTGTTGACACTCATTAGCATTTCCCTTCAGGGCTATTCCGTCCTACTGGTGGACTGTCAGTCAAGCCACTCACATTTTACTATGACCTGCTGTGTATGTGTGTGTTTGGATGGTTACCTCTGAAGCGATGGCATTCTCATTGACCTGATGAAAATAAGGAATTCAGTGGATAGGAAAGGCTTTATTTTACCCACACAAATTTTAATATTCCACTGACATTTTGCTTTTAAATTGGTTTTAATGACCATCTTTAACCTCGCAAGTCATTTTATTCTTTTATTCTTTCAGTAGTGCTGCACGTTGCCATCATAAATTTAAATGTGGCATCTTTTTCTGATCCTGTTCAATACTTGCTGATTCCCAATCACACAAAGACAATAAATCGGCTGTAAAAAGAAATCTCGACGTATAGTTTTAAACTGACAAATAGGTAAAATATTTGGTTGTGACGATATCTGTGTTGTTCCCCAGCACAAAGCCTGAATGGGAGACCTATTTTACATCTGTGTCTTTATTCTACCCTGCCCACACTCCAGCATCACAAATCTTTGGGTTTTATGTGTGCTTTGGCTCCAGATTGGAGCAATTACCAGGACGTGCTCCCCCCATCTTACACACACTCCAGCACTTACCGTGTGCCAATGTGGCCACCCAGAGCTATTTAAACTTCCTAATTATAAGGCAGATTACTGACCCAAGAGAGCTCTAATTATTGGTGCTAATTTTGGGTCATCAGACACCATTTTGACGTGATTGTGGTAACTCATGTTAGAAGAATGATGCTCTACAGTAAAATTTGCCTCACTGTCTACTGCATACATAGGCAACTGCCTTTTTAGACAGAATAAGTGAAATTGTGGTTCCTCATAAGGGATTTAAAATGCTTAACATGGGAAGTAAGTATGTGAAACAAGATTCCTGTAGAGTTTGTCTCTAGTTGTTTCTATAAATTGTTTCTAATTAGATTAGATAATTGATACTGATTTGCACTATATGGAATATATTTGTTCATAATTTGGGATTAATTGTATTCACGAGCATCTCAGGATTGGTTTAGCCTTAGACTTGGGCTGTGTCCACAGCTTTCCCTGTGCGATCTATATTTGCCTTGTCTCAAAAAGAATATTAATCTTAGTTGGATAGTATAATAGAGTGCATTGACGGGAATGTGTGAGGAGCAGAGAGAGGGGAAGGATCTGCAAAAGACTCTGAGGCTGGAATTGAACTTGGGTCACCATGAGCATCGTAGTGCAACATGTCAACACATTAACCACAAGGCTATTGGCGCTAACCGAGGTGATATTTTGAGTGTGGCTGTGACACTTTCAGGGTGTGTTCAGACTTGGTAGGTTTGGTTAGATTAAAATGAACTCTAGTGTGATTGTTTTGGTTAAGTTATTTGAACTACTCCATCTGATCCTTGACATGCACTGAACTTTCAGTCTTCTACCATCAACCAAAATACGGTACGAGTGCAACCAAAGAATGTAGAATACACAAGACATGTCACTCGCATAGTTAAGCAAAAATGAGGTTTGTGCCGTGATCTTGTTTCTTTTGAGTACACATACGCATTAGCTTGTGCAACCTGAATAACTGCCAGTTTTGTTTAATTGGAATGTTTAGAAATAAAACTTAAGAAACAGTTGATGTTTAACTTTATTGTTGATTCTAAATATGAAATGTAATTGCAAGATAGGCAAACAATTTTGGAGAATTTGATGTTTCACTATTTAAACAGTATGAGCATATTGTCAGACAGGCATTTCAAAGATTGCTGCCAAGTGAAATGACCAACACAGGCCCATTGTGGATACGTACCCCTGTATACATTTCAGTAGAGCCTGAATTATGTAGCGTCTGGCTTATGTAGTAAGTACGTCTGGCTGCATTTTGTCTTTAAAATGAACGCTACAAGGTGGTATGATGCTGCCAGCGGTTTCTGTTCATTTTCATGCTACTGCTGACCTC
The DNA here is from genome assembly GCF_903798145.1 of Danio aesculapii. Lineage (NCBI taxonomy): Eukaryota > Metazoa > Chordata > Actinopteri > Cypriniformes > Danionidae > Danio > Danio aesculapii. The sequence goes on along the minus strand of NC_079455.1, from coordinate 28,184,714 downwards.
CATGTGGACGGCTTTTCCTTTGTTACCAGTTTGCCCAGTAGCTCGCAGCATATGTTGAAGTGGAGTTGACTGCGACGACGGGTTCAAGTCTGGCAAGAGTGGTTCATGAAACCAGGTAAAACAAAAAATAAATCAATATACAATAGGCTGAAAACGTGGTGAAATTGCGCAGCTGTGTGGCTTTTCTTTTTCTAGATTGCTTTTGAAAACACTATCGGTTGGGTTTAGGGAAGGGGATGGGTGGGTCAGTTGATAGCAAGCTGGCCTGGTTGGCTGAAGTGTATATTTCACCCTCTGGTGGATGTGACAAGAGGACGCACGAGAGAAATTTGAGATCATCAAAAGCGTACACAGCAGCCTGAGCACAAAAACTGTACACAAAAACGGAGCAGATGTACCTCTGGTTACATATTTCACTGTCCCCAGAAATGTACACCTGGGTGAATATCCGCAATCAGCCTGGGTTGGAAATGATTTGCCATAAAGGGATTTTGATGCAGCATAGTTCAAACACACCAAGTAAAGCAAAATTAGGATAGCAAGTCACAAGAATGGACCATTAAAGGACAGAATCATCACCATAGTCACAATGTTGCCCACTAGAGCTGCAGGTCACATAGGTCATCTTTGTCACTGGTTGAAGAATTCTTTGGACCTTTTGGACTCCTTTACACATTTTATGTTCTTCATATGTTCTTTAATTTTAATTAAGTAATTACTTTGACAGATACAGTGAGCATGATACATGTTAGTCCGAAACTTAGCATTGTTTTTGGATGTTCAGTTCCATTGCTGCTAATTGTTTGTGTAGAGTTCAGTTGTATTCTATACTACTGTTCAAAAGTTAGGAGTCAGTAGGGTTTGCTTTTTGTTACTAATCAGGATAAAACAATTTTGGTGAAAAAGTATGACCAGATTCCTAGACTTTTTATTAATATGTTTTTTTTAGTTTATTTGTTTTTAGTTGTTTTTATATGTAGTTTAGCCTTTTTGGAGTATATTTTTGAACAGGTCACGTTAAGGTTATGTTGAATTTTCCATTGCTTTACCACTAGTTGTTACGTCACTGTCAAACATTGTGTTTCACTCAGCCAGGACTTAAATGGGGAAAAACGACTAAACAAATAAACGTGTTTATCATAGATTTCCATACTTCTCACATAGTTGTACATTTGATACATTAGATAGATATTGATTAGCTGGAGCCCTGTACTGGATATGTGTGCTCCTGACTTGCCCATTTTTTCCCAAGAGCCACTTTATAAATGAATCTCCATTGCAGTTTAGTAAGGAATCAGAACAGCCAGTGACAGATGTAACTTCAGTTAAATGCTCATTTAAAATCACTAATAAGAAACGTCCTCCTCACTTGGGTCTAGATACATCAAGACACTTTCTGTGCACTCAGTGAGTTTTAAATAGCTCTCCCAGTCTTTTCAAAAGGATAATATATTTAAGGGCTTATGAAAATAACTCTGGAGGAACTTTACAAGATATTTAAAGTCACGGCTTATGCACTTCTTTTTGTACTTAGTGCTGCAATTTTATTATCATCGCAGATGTCCCAGTACTGTCATTCGTGCTCAAACATTCCACCGTTATCACTGCAGGTATTATTTTTATTTTCATGATTGGATTTAAACGTTGCATTATTGAGATAATGCTCATGGAAATGCTCATAGCTTTTTGTGTAGCTCACTGAATTGATATTGACGATAAGTTTTTTGTATCCATAGCCAGGCATGAGCTGTCGATAGCCCATTAACTGTATTTTTGATGCATGCAGACTTCCATTCACATCTTTGGTTAGTAGAAATGAGCTGCAAATGACTCCATTTTGTACTTACAAGGAATGTACAAATAAGAAGATAGTGACAAGTGAGACAGTTGCACTTTTCTTCCAGACATTAGTTACATTTAAGACCATACTTTGTTTATGGTAAATAGGAGTTATTGCTTTTAAACTATTAAGTTATGAATCATATGGCCATTAAGTGTATATGTTTATGAAAAAGTGTTGTTGTTTTTTTTCTAAAGAAATAAACATGCTTAAAATCAAAGATGCATTAAGCTTAATAAAGGTAATATTGGAGATAAGTAAAGGTTATTAAGTTTATCTTAAATAAATGCCACTCTTTTCAGCTTTCTAATAAAAAAGCTTTCCAATATAAATGTAAGCAGCAAAACTGATTTTAACATTGGTAAGAATGTTTGAGAAATTGATAAAAGTCCAACAAATATGTTTCAATAGAATGAATTATTAAGAAATTAGTGCTGGGCAAAAATTAATCATGATTAACCACATCCAAAATCAAATTTTGTTTTAACATAGAATACAGTATATGTATGTACTGTTTATATTCATTATGAATATTTAAATACACACATAGGCTTATTTATATTTCGATATATATATATATGTGTGTGTGTGTGTGTGTGTGTGTGTGTGTGTGTGTGCGTGCATGTGTGTGTGTGTGTGTGTGTGTGCGCGTGTGTTTGTGTGTGTGTGTGTGTGTGTGTGTGTGTGTGTGTGTGTGTGTGTGTGTGTGTGTATTAGGGCTACACAATATTGGGAAAATCTGACATTGTGATATTTTGTATTTCTGCCATATACAGTATATTTCAATATGTATATAATTTCAACAAATGACTTGAATAGCTCTATTTGCAAATAATTTATTAATTTTAAATTGATTATGATAATTTTGTATGGTAGTGAATCATGCATTAAATGTAATAAACAAATTACAAGCAAACATAAATGCAATAGAGCAAACAGAAAAGTAAAATAAGCAGTGCTTTGAGGTTTTCAGAGTATGGTCCAATTATATTCAGGTACAGAAATCGAAAAATTTACTTTACTGATTAAGTAGCAATAAAATTAAATTTAATAAAATAATAATGAAATTTTCTGTTAAAGTTACAAAAGATAAAATTTCTTGTGCCTGAATTCTTTATACTCTCTGAGGGCTTAAAACATGCAAATGATAAACTTATACTCCATTAAAGTTAAACTCAAATCTTATTTTGAACTATGGCTATATAAACCCAATATAATATATGTTATCCTAAACTATATAATCCTCAGATCCTGTCATGTGACTATTGCGGATACGCACATTGCGATATTGTTGCTAAAGCAATATATTGTGCATATTATATATATATATATATAGTTAATCATCTATTTAACGAAATAGTTTGGTATAGTTTTGTATAATCGCATCCAAAATAAAAGTTTGTTTTGACATAATATATATATGTGTGCTTTATATACACTCACCGGTCACTTTATTAGGCACACTTATCCAACTGCTTGTTACGCAAATTTCTAATCAGCCAATCACATGGCAACAATTCAATGCATTTGGGCATGTAGACATGGTCAAGACAATCTGCTGAAATTCAAACTGAGCATCAGAATGGGGAAGAAAGGTGATTTAAGTGATTTTGAACAGGGTATGGTTGTTGGTGCCAGACGGGCTGGTCTGAGTAGTTCACAAACTGCTGATCCACTGAGATTTTCATGCACAACCATCTCCAGGGTTTACAGAGAATGGTCCGAAAAAGAGAAAATATCCAGTGAGCGCCAGTTCTGTGGGCGCAAATGCCTTGTTGATGCCAGAGGTCAGAGGAGAATGGCCAGCCTGGTTTGAGCTGATAGAAAGACAACAGTAACTAAAATATCCACTCGTTACAACTGGGGTTTGCAGAAGAGCATCTCTGAATGCACAACACATTCAACCTTGAGCCGGTTGGGCTACAGCAGCAGAAGACCACACCGGGTGCCACTCCTGTCAGCTAGGAACAGGAAACAGGCTACAATTCACACAGGCTCACCAACATTGGACAATAGAAGATTGAAAAAATGTTGCCTGGTGTGATGAGTCTCGATTTCTGCTGCGACATTCGGATGGTCGGGTCAGATTAATTAGTTAGATTAATTTTATTCTTTACTGTTATTTCTATATTTGTTCATCTGTTTTTTTTATCTGTGTCGGCTATAGAGGTTAACCAAATTGCCCCAGTTGGTCAATATGGACCAAAGTCTCTAAGGAATATTTCAGTACCTTGTTGAATCTATGCCACGGAGGACTAAGGCAGTTCAACCCGGTACTAGTAAGGTATATCTAATAAAGTGGCCGGTTAGTGTATATTTATGTGATACACACACATACATAATAAATAAATATAACACACACAAATATATTATGTCAAAACAAACTTTTGTTTTGGATGTGATTAATCGCGATTAATTATTGCGTAGCACTACTTAAAACCTAAACACTCATTTTAAATTGTTATAATATTTCACAATATATTTTTGTGTGACTAAATAAATGCAGTGCTAAGCTAAAGGACTTTAAAATATTTTAAAAATCTTAACGACCGCACACTTTTGTTTTTGTATGTGTGCGTGTGTGTGTGTGTAGGGGTCAAAAAATCTCTAAAACATCATTGCTATGAGCTATAAAGGGGGAGCGACAAAGATGTAGACAGAGATGACGGGGAGACACTCTCTCTGCAGGGGTCAGACTGCTGGAGCCTTTCCTCTCTCTCTCTCTCTCTCTCTCTCTCTCTCTCCCGAGGACAGGGAAAGTAATAAGCTTCAGGAATGGCACCGTGCCCTTAGGAATGCAGGAGCTACATGCATCCTGTCAGAACACTCAGGATTTATGATGGTTATTAAAGAATTCAATTATAAACCTATTGGTGGTGTGAGCATGTGAGAGTTTATGCTGTGTGTGTGTTTGTAGGTGTGCTTTATTGCAGTGTGTAGTAAAGGATAGTTTGTGTGTGTTGATGGCGTATGACAGTTCTCTACTCACCTTGATATACTGTCCTATAAAAGGTGACCAATCACAGTAGCCGAACAACTTATATTGTATGTCACACGGTCCTCACAGGACTCCATTCTGCCCCAAATTGTCATTAAGGGAGATTTTAAAGATATGAATTGATTTACAACATCCTTCACATTTCACATTTTGTTCAGAAAGTCGGACAGCCCTGAGACGTTTTTAACAAATTGTGTCAGGTTGGTTTTATGACTTTGTACATAGGATATGTGTCTTGTTATTGTGTTGATTTCTGAGCAAATAAGCATGATAATTATGCCATTATGCCATAATTATGTCATCACAGCGAATTGAGCCAACTTATCCAACATATGCTTTTACACAGCGGATGCCTTTCAACTGCAACCCAGTACTAGGAAACACCCTAACACTCATTCACACGCATACACTATGGCCAATTTAGTTTACTCAATTGACCTATGCCACATGTCTTTGGACTGTGGGGAAAATCAGAGCACCCAGAGGAAACCCACAAACTCCACACGGAAATGCCAGCTGACCCACCTGGGACTCGAACCAGCGACCTTCTTGCTGTAAAGTGAGATTTTTTCAACACATTTCTAAACATATTAGTGTTAATAACTCATTTCTAATAACTGATTTATTTTATCTTTGCCATGATGACAGTAAATAATATTTGACTAGATATTTTTCAAGACACTTCTATACAGCTTAACGTGACATTTAAAGGCTTAACTAGATAAATTAGGTTAACTAGGCAGGTTAGGGTAATCAGACAAGTTATTGTATGATAATGTTTTGTTCTGTAGACTATCAGAAAAAAACAGCTTAAAGGGGCTAATCATTTTGTCCCTAAAATGTTTATTTTAAAATTTAAAACTGCTTTTATTCTAGCCGAAATAAAACAAATAAGACTTTCTCCAGAAGAAAAAATATTATCAGACATACTGTGAAAATTTCCTTGCTCTGTTAAACATCATTTGGGAAATATTTAAAAAATAAAAAAAATTATTAGGGGGGCTAATAATTCTGACTTCAACTGTACATAAACTTTGAATGAACTAAATTTACAGAAATTGTACTATATTGTGATATATATCTTTATCAGGAGTTGATCTAACTTATATTTTGATATGAGATTTATGTCAGGATAATTGTGTGGAATTTTTTTGGACTTTACATCAATCAAAATATTTAAAACGGGCTAGAAGAGATATATTTAGTTCATTGTATGCATTACAATTTGTATTTATTGGATTTATTAATATATTTCACCACTTCATCTTCCCATTTCCATTATTCAGTGCAAATCAACCTACCAATCCACATACTGTATTCTTGTATACAAAGCTGAGAAAAAGCACACCTTACAGCTTTAGCGCCCTCATATCAGCCCTCCACATTGTCATTTGAATCAATAAAACAGATGTAGACTTGCTGTCCAAAACTGTTTGTTTAGATAAACCCTGTGATCTCTGACACTGAGCTCACCGTTCCCTTCGTGGCTTGTAGTTAAGTGGTAGGTCATGGGTTATCGTGTTTTTAATAGCCAGCCTTGTGTCTGGAGTCTGGACGCCCCCACAGACAACCGGAGCCCAGGGGGATGATGATGGGAGGCAAATGTAAAGGCGTAGACATGGAAGATTGAATTTGTTTTGGGAGAATAAGAGAAATGGGAGTGTGAACACGCATGCTTGGTTCCCTCACTGCTCTTTTCTAATGCTCATTTTTCTTGGGGTCAGCGATTTAAGGATTGTGACATTCTCTTCACACATGCAAGCATACAATGAATTCTGGCATGGCTGGGTACCCTGTGTTTCGGAAAACGCACCACAGCCACACCAATCTCTCACATCTGATTGGTCAAGCAAACAGAGCATGCGGTCACATGGACCGCCCGAATCCCTCTGGAGCTTTTGTTCAGCTACAGTAGAGTGTGACTTCCTCAGTGCTTTTTAATGAGTTCCTGCTCTGACTTTTATTTGTTTTGTCAAGTATTTGGCAGCGGATATTTAGAAAAGCCTCTCCGGGAGACATTTTTATATTCGCATGTTCTGTTCATCCAGTGTTTGCTTGTAATATATTGGAGCAAGAAACGAATACGGTGAAATGGTTGGATGTAGCTATGCATTAAATAATTCAGATCAACAAAACTCTCAGGAGCAAATGCATTAAGCAGTTGCAAAACTGTGTGTTCACACTTGAAAGGTTTGGTTTGATTTAAGCAAATGCTGTTGTGGTTGCTCTGTTATAGTGCAATAGCTTGTTTGCACAACCAAAGAAAAGGGGAAATGGTTCCAGACAAATTCAGGTTTGTTTTTTTACTGAAAAGTTAACACAAATCTGACTAAAGACAAACAAAAATGCTTAAACATACCTGTTCTTTGTCATCATGCAGTAGGAGCTATGTTGGCCTACAGCACTGTTTCTCAACCATGTTCCTGAAGGACCACCAGCTCTGCACATTTTTCCATGCCTCCTTAACCAAACACGCCTGATTCAGATCATCAGCTCATTAGCAGAGACTGAAAGACCTGTAAAGGGTGTGACAGACAAAGGAGACATCCAAAACATGCAGTGTTGGAGGTCCTCCAGGAACATGGTTAAGAAACACTGCCTTACATTTTGATATAGGCATCAGAAATGCGTCTCCTTTCAGCAGATTTTTTGCAGAGTGTTAAGGCTGATTTATACTTCTGTGTCAAGTGCACGTGTATGATTCAGCACAGCCTTTGTGCGGTCACATACCCCTCACTGTGACTGACGCCGATGCTGACCTCTGAAAAAATGTAACTACACATTGCAACGACGGGTATTGCAAGCTCTGATTGTTCGGCTTGATATCGGTGATGAGTGTGGGCAGTGCTAAGAGCCGCAAGCTCGATAGAGCGAGTGTCGAGTCCCGTGAAGTAAACTCCAGATGCAAACTTTTGAATTGTGTTTACCTTATGATTAAGGATGTTACAGATTGCTGTAAAACTCTGCTTCCATACAGTTGGTCGTTTATTAAGGACATAAGTCTTGACTAGGGCTACTGGATCGATATTTGACAAATATGCGATGTACGAGTATGTGATAAACGAATGTGCGAGTACTGTGATAACGATATTTCTTACATTAATTTTGTTAATGTGATAAATGTTGTTTTTATGTAATGATCATTAGGGGTGTGAAATTAAATTGGTTTTAAATTTTGGTTTGATTACGATTATAATGTCATTGATTCGTTCAATTCGATATCACCATGCACTGCATCCTCAACTTCCAATTTTATTTTACATGTATGCACTTATGCAATTTTGTCATTAAATACAAGCAGTCAGATATATTAACTGAATTAGACATTTTACCTGCTCAAAGAAAAAAAACACTGTATCAATGTATCAAACATTAAATAAGCGATAAGGATTTAGCATTGTGTTCTGCTGCTCAGTCAGTGGGAGAGATGTTTTTTACAGTGTGCCCTTAGCAGTGACATACTGTAGTTGATTTTGGGTTCTACTGTTCTTTCGGTGTCAGTTAAAGACTGTCCCGGCACACTGCTTTTCTGTTGAGCATGTACAGTTCATGCATAGATAAGTATATGTCTACATGAGCAGAATTTTCACAGATTGAAATATCAAGCTATTTTGAACTTTGACATTGGCATGCTCAACTAGTTAATGCTCTGCTTTGCTGCTTTTGCGCTTTGGTCGACACAGCAACAAACAGGCCATTAAAATGAATGGGTTTCTTAATGTGAAAGCCGCTTCACTTTGCACAGTGACTACAGCTGTAGGTAGAGTGAAAACACTAGGTAGTGCCTACAGTACATGTATATCCTTTTTTTGGCTGATATTTTTGGCTGTTTTTCTCTTTTGGCTGCAAATTAAAAATGTGATTTTTGGCTGATAATTCAGTGAATAATTATATTTATACAACAGTTCTGTCTGGTTCTTGAATCTGATTGGCTGATAACCATGTGATATATTTTGCAAGTAACAGCACTCGTACAGCCTCTTCACCCTTCACCCTTGTGTATTTCTCCATCCACATACAGCGACAAGCAGAGAACACTCTACAGTTTGACAAATATTGCAGCTGTTGGACAACATAATGTACTTTTGAGGCTTTTTTAGTCAAGAATGTAGTTGTTTAGATTGCATCTTAGAAGTTTATTTATAAGGATTGTGCCTATTTTAAAATATTTATAATTTCGGAGATTCAGTGCATCATTTGCCATCAGCCTGTCTGAGCAGACCAAAGAAAATGACAGTTGACTACAGAGACAGCATAATAAGTCCTTAGTGGGAAAAAAACTCAATGTAAGTTTTCTCAATGTAAGTTTCAAACTACAGCTGAACAAATCAATATAAATCAATCAATATGAATCAGGTAAGTGACATTCTAAGTTTTTCAGGGTTAATTATTGTGATATCCCGATTGCAACAGAGAATACTGGGAAATCTCTGTAGATTGATGGAATTTCATGACGTTCAGCCTTACCTTAAAATGTGAGCAAAAATTACCTGTTTTGTCATCACTTTAGACATTACGCTAGAGAATCATTTAAATACTAGCTCTAAAGTGACGTTTGTGAACTGGCCACAGTTTCTGCTATTCTGACCATCAGCTGCAGATGTGATTAAATGGCGGAAGAAAGTAATTCCTCATACAAAAGGGTTTTTGAGACTCTCCATGTTTGATTTTCTTTTTTATACGCATGCCATTATACCATCGTACTGTTGTATAAACGCAATCTCACACTCGTAACAGTGCGATATGGCTGCAGATCATCACTACTAGGGAGGTATAAAGATAGTAAGGCCCCAAACTTACTGTGTGCATAGTTTTGACATGTACAGTGGTGCACAATACCGTCATTGAAAGCACTGTAAATTTCAATCAAATGCATTTTTCAAAAGACACTTGGTGAAAGCAGCACTAAAGGTGTATCGATTTGTTTTGGAATATTACGATGCTGATTGATAATGCAGTAGCGTGAGCTCAGGCTCTGCTGTCTCATTAGGGTCTGCTGAGCGGCCCATTAGTCGTCTCTGTTGTGTCTTAAATAGATGAATGCATACGGTATGGCTTTGGCTCATGTATCAGGGTGGGTTTTTGGTGTCTGATGGAGAGGCTGTTCATTAATCATTGATGGGTCTAGGTTAGGGTTGTCTGTCCTTCTTACACACAGACACACACATATGAGCTCGCAAATTGCACATAAGCAAACGGCCACCGCTCAACGGCCGCCTCTTTCAAACTCAGAAACTCATGAAAAAGTAATGCTACAGCTGAAATGCCCAAACCAACAAGCACAATCGATACTTTGCTCGTTATAGGCCCTTGAGCAGTTTTATTTCCCTAAATTAGCACTTTGTTTTGTGATATACATTTTTTAAAGACATTTTTAAATTGTACATGAGCTATTTCAGCTTTATGGAAGTGACATTTGCAGTAAAATCTTAAATAATATTTTATTTTTTTGCATCAATGTAGAACAACTGTAATATAACTTCACTTTAATCAAAAGTTGCACATTGTTACTTTTGACCTCATAGGCAGGGACGAAAGTAACACAACAATATTTGCTAGATTTACTGGCTTAATCTTGATTATATTATATATATCTGACTATGACCTTGTTACTGTTAACTGCAAACATATTTTGTCCCTTATTTTTGCAAAAGAAAATATTAAACGGCATTTTCGTTTTAAATTGCACTTTCATCAAATGTTTGTTCAAAATCAATCAATATTGCAAAATGTTAACATTTTCTTCAATTTTTTTTTAATTATTATTGACAATATTCATTCATCTTATACAACATATGAGTCAAAACACTGAAAGCTCTAATGTGGAAGTGAAAAATAGCAGTGGGACATAAATAACAGTGTTACTTTTGTCCCCACAGGAACTGCGATTTAAACCTGATTTACTTTTAAACTGAAAAACTCAGACATTTCAAACTCAAGCATGTGTTATTGCACTGAATAACCTGTAGATTGATCATTAGTGCAACACATGAAAAGGGAAACACAACTTGTAATAAGGAAAAAAAGAACCACTACAACAATTTACTTTTTGCACTTAAAACAGAAATTTGCAGCTAACTGTGTACTAAATTGTACGAATTAGATCGTACGAATTAGATCGTATGAATTAGTCACTTAATCAAAAAGATGCAAATTGCTGTGAGATTGTGTTGGAAAATCGTCCCATGCCCCATATTACTTTCGTCTCCGCTCTCTCCTATAATCTTGTCATAAATAATTAAAAACTGACTGAGACTTATTTGATTTGTTGATGAAAAATAAATACACCTGGGTAATTTTCATTTTAAAAAAACAGTTTCTTAGAATTCTTATGCAAATCACTTTATTTTTTATCACATTTATACTACACACGTTATATTACACTTAGAGGTGCAGTAGGTGATTGTCTTCAGAAACATTTTTTGTTGTGCTGGTTGAAAGTCTCTTTACATTCCAATAGTAATGATTAAATTAAATGATCTAAATGTGTTTATATGTATTTTTATATTCTGCATAAGGCATAAAACTGAAAAATGTTCATCCAATTGAATATTGCCGGGCCAACAATTACCATAATTCTAATAAGTAGCCCAAACTGTCTGTCAACAAATGTAGATTTGTACATCTGCGCATCTGTTCACGCAGATCCGCCACTTGCAAGTGCATGTGCGCCCCGTTCACGACACGTGCACACAAGAGAGATGAGAGCGGTAAAAACAGCTTTTTAAAATCCTGAATCAGTATTGGAGTTACTATTGCACAATGGAGGAAGGACGACACCATGGCTGAAGTATTTCTTTCAGACAGGTAATGTTCTGTTTTAAAACTATTTTAGTCATGCAAAACTTATGTAGATTGTGTTGTGTTATGAATGAGTTATATGCACAGAAGTGTTGTTCAGCCACTGAAATCTTCCGGTGAAAGATTGATGTGACTATTTTCAGTTTCATAAAGAACCTTTCACAGCATCGATAATGTAATTTTATTTAACTTAACAACAAAACAGTAATAAGTTATAAGTAAATAACAGTAATAAGTAAATTCCTGCGCGCCGCAAGCCAACCACTAAGCATACAGTAGTCACTTTAGGATAAAGCGCCTGAGAGAGTGAGACCAGTGATTCTTGCATGCATAAAATATTGCACATTATGACAAGTTTTATTACATAACTGAAAACGTGCTAGAAATAATACAGTTTTTTGTTCAGAATTGTAGTATTATAAAAGTACTGTAAAGTTTTCAAACTGGCGAATGACATGATCTGGTGGGTCTCTGTCATCTTTAAGGTGCGCACGTTCGTGTTTCAGGGGATTTAGCTTTGGACGGCAGGGGAGGGACTATGTTTCTAAGAAATTATGATAACTAGTTAGCATTGTGGCAGATCACCTACTGCACCTTTCATACACTTGATTGAACATGTACACATAGACATCACCAATATACTAAATAACTGCATGTTAACCATGTTTATATATAATAACTTTAACTGTTAAAAGCTATAAGTTACTAGTTAATTAATGTTATTAGTAACTAATACACTTATGGTAACTAATAATCTTAACTTTTCTTATTTTGATTGCAATGCAATAATGTGGACCTTTTGTAAAGCTGCTTTGAAACAATAATTATTTTAAAAAGTGCTTTACAAATAAACTTGCATTGAATTAAACATTTTATGCTATTCAAATACAAAATCTTACATTTCAGCTTAAACATACATAGAAAAATCTTCAATTTAATATTGTGAATCATTTACTATCTAAATTATTTATTTTTTGCTCATTTTATTCAAGAAACTGGCAGATTACAGTGAATTATGGCTATATACAGTGCATAGAACGACTCTTCTTGACTAAATGTACTGTACCGATCAATTCAGTCCCACACATCTAACATGAAAAACATCTTGGCATTACATCACCACCCACTGATCTGTGACAGTTTGCCGCCTCTGCCCTGAGGTTGTTCTGGGAGCTTTTGATGAAATCACAGCTTCACTAACACACATCAGGATTCGCTTCTTCACACATTATCCTCCACAAAATGCCCAGTTACCCCACAACAAAAAATAGATCTCAATAAACATGGGTTCTCAATGTAGTATTTGTGGTCAGATTATTAATACCTCTCTGCATGTCAAAATAGAGGATCTTAGAGGATCACATGTTGATGCTGGTGAACTGCATCCACTAAAGGTGAACCCATTACATCATTTACTGCATGGAAGGAGCCGACATAGTGTTGCCATGACACCACACCGACCTTGTCATCTGATTGGCTGGTTAAGCGCCCGGATGCTCTCTCTCTAGTCCTGTTTTCATTGTTGTTTTGTTCTTTTGTTGTTTAAAGGAGATATGTGCAGGTATTTTGAGACAAAGCATGCAGCCATTGATTATTAAACACACTTTAGCAATATGTTGAGTAATTGAAGAGTAATTGAACAGGTGTTCTGGGTCACCTGTTGTGTGACCAGAATAATATATTACAATTTTTTTCCCCACTATACATTTTCGCCACTGAGAACGTTTTCTTTTATAATGCTGATTTTTCTGTTGACATCAATTGAGAAGCTGCTTAAATGTAGGTCATATTTTTCTGTTATTACTGCATATTATTAGGAATGGGAAGTGTATGAATTAAGTGACATTAGTGAATTATCTTCACCGCCTCCTTGTATTACATCCTTGTGTGCTGAATTACAACTCTGGCAGCTCCTGTTGAGAGGTTTGCTGCGTGGGCAACTGACCTGTGCTGCTTCCTCTTGGCCAGATAATACTGTTCACAGTGGGGTTGGCTTTCCATATTGTGTAGGACACAAGGACAAATATGTTTATTTCATTTGAAAAATCTGTACTGTGGGTATTAATAAGTCAATTTTAGTAATATAAAGTGATTAATCTAATTACTAAAATTGCAAAACATATACAGTTTAATATTATTACATTTATACACTATTAACAAAGAATCAGGAACATTTGCAGTAAAAAACTGCAGCTGTGGTTGGCAGAATTTTACTGTTAAAAATAGAGTAGAAACCTTTTTTTATTTAAAGTAAAGTATCGTATTTCATTAATTTAAACTAGGGGTACCGAAACATTTCCCTATGAAGGACCAAAAACCAAATTGATTGGCTGTGGTGGGCCACTCCCAAATGATGTTTAACAGAGCAAGGACATTTTCACAGTATGTCTGATAATATTTTTTTCTTCTGGAGAAAGTCTTATTTGTTTTATTTCGGCTAGAATAAAAGCAGTTTTTAATTTTTTAAAACCATTTTAAGGTCAAAATTATTAGCCTCTTTAAGCAATTTTTTTCCGATAGTCTACAGAACAAACCATCTTTATACAATAACTTGCCTAATTACCCTAACCTGCCTAGTTAACCTAATTAACCTAGTTAAGCCTGTGTCTCTTATCACTTTAAGTGTCTTGACAAATATCTAGTCAAATATTATTTACTGTCATCATGGCAAAGATCAAATAAATCAGTTATTAGAAATGAGTTATTAAAACTATTATGTTTAGAAATGTGTTGAAATTTTTTTCTCTCCTGTACTGTATTTTATGAAAATTTCCAAATTTATTAATATTGAACAAAAACTTTATAGAACTACTACTGCTACTTAACACCATCGTGGTAACACACATGACTCTAAAGTAATAAAATGAACATTAGATGTAACATTAAAGTCTAATGTAAAGTACTTGACATATACAATTCAACAAAAAAACTGAATAAACAGAAAACGAGGTGTCATGCAGGAAATTCTGGCAAAGCCAATTTTCAGTTATTCACCATACAGTACTATATATATTAAGGAAACTTACTGTTTATCAGGTAACGGATTTTTACCGCAGTATTTTAAACGTTTTTTACATTGAAATCATGGGCATTTTTACAGTTAATTACAGTTATTTACATTTATGCAGTTTTATTCCTGTAAAAATTAAAACAGAACAAAAATCGCGATCCAAAAGTATTATTTATTTACTTACGTTAAGAATTTTGCTTTACAACTGTATGTTTTTGGTATTTAAACATGTTTTCATGCAGACATTTAGGTTTTCGGCTTGTATATACCATAACAGTATTTGTTTCTCAAATACAATTTATAAAAAAGCTTGTGAAGTGGCTCAGCTTTTGGAGATAACATTCGCATGTTCATTTGATTTGATTAAGTGTACTGTCATGCTTTTGATTTATTCAGCCGATATTTGCCCAATTACATTATACAGTAAATTCCATTTTTTGCGACTGGATTCCTGGATGACTGGACAGATTAAGCTTAAGTCTTCCCAAACCAGTCTAATCCACTGCTTCAGTCTTTTTCTGTTTATAGATATAAACAGATAACGAACAATTCGGGTCATCAATCCCTTTTTTCAAACCTATCATGAGAAAGCAAACTGCATGCCTGCCTGGAATGATATTATTGGTTGTGTGAAGTATTGACAGCATGATAGTCATTCTAGTGACACATCCATCCTCAATGACTGCTTGAAAACCATCTGTCTGTGGAAACATCATGAATGAGTTGTTTATGGTGGTTTTACTATAGTAGAGACCATTGTGTGCTATCTTGTCCTCCCCCCTTGGGTTGTTTTACTCTCAAATTGGAATCTTTGTGCAATTTTAAGGATAATTTTCTAGATTTCTTTGCAGTATTTCAGTCATCTGTGATATATATCTAAAAGTAGTTGGGTTTTGATTGTGGTCTAGCTCAAATGTTTGTGTGTGCAAGAGCCAGTCGTGGCCTGAGGGTTGTTTTGAAGCCTCGTGGGATTTGACCACATTCAATTTGTGCTATTGAATGGCAGCTTCTGTGAATCCACCCCAAATCTATTGATTTTTCTCAGTGTCTCATGTCACAATGATGACCGAATGCAGGGTTCTTTCTTTTTTTTTAAAGATGACGCATGCTGCATTTTGCCCATCCTTCTTAGTAAATCTCTTCTTATTCTTATTCTTATTTTTATTCTTATTCTTATTCTTATTCTTATTCTTATTCTTATTCTTATTCTTATTCTTATTCTTATTCTTATTCTTATTCTTATTCTTATTCTTATTCTTATTCTTATTCTTATTCTTATTCTTTTTTGGTGATCTGGATTTACATATCGGTCTGGCTAGATTATATCTCTCCTGCTGCCATTATTAGCCATGCATCTCTGACATCCATCACTTTGACCTTGGTTTGTATTATGATGTTGTTGCATAGGTACACACTTCCAGTACCCTTGATATGTTGTATTGTGTGTGTGGCTGCCATGTGCACATCTGGTAGGTGTAGTATGATGGTGTTGCAGCACTGCAGAGGTTTTCTAGCACCTCCTCTCCATTACCCCTTCTCTTTTTTTGCCCCTCCCCCAACATGCTTTCCAATCTCAGTCCTAGAGCCCCCCTGCATGTACATGGAGGTCTTTTCCACATCATTTTAGGACACGTGGTCCACAGGGAAATCTCCTTTGTTTAAAAGAGGCCTGGCTCTGCTGACGGAGGCGTACTCCTCGTTTTGATGGAAAGACATTAAATCTCTAAGAAAGCTTTCACTAGCAGGTGGATGAGGGGAAAGCGTGTGGCATGTACAGTGTTTGGCAGAATAGATTGTTTTTTAATTAGCGGTTATACGATAAAGTCAAAAATTTAATTCATGATAATAATTTTGTAAGAACATCATATTTATAAGAAGGACATTATTAGGATTTTTTGGACACTGCTCACCAAGGCTGAACACTAAAAAATACTGGTTGTCTTAAATTTTTAAGCTGATTCAAATTAACCTTATGAGCCATTTGAACTTACATTATATTAAACTCATTTTGATTATGCTACCTCTTTTTGGTATAGTAGCTGCTCACAGATTATGAAGGAAAAATTGCAAAAGGCACCAAAATAAATTAGTACGAATAATTTTAAAAACTCATCCTAGAGCACATTTGCACAAAGAGTCTTTTAAAAAATTAGGCATGTTAACTGTTAGGACGAGAGTATGTTTTTTAAAACTGGGAATGGTACGTAAAATGTTTAATAATGTGGTTCCTAGTTATTTGGTGAACTATTTTCAATTTTTACAAACAGCATTTATACAGTACTAGGAGTTGGGATTTTAATATTTGTTTATTTAAATTTAGAAGTCTAGTGGGGAAAAATATGTTTTTATATACAAGTGCAATCATGTGGAACAAATTAGCAAAATCGATCAAGGAAATAAAAGATTTAAGGAGGTTCAAAAAAGTAATCAAAAGATGGTTGTTTGAAGAGGATAATTAGTTTGCATGGTGGACGAGGATGTTTTTATTTTATATGTTACTGGATTGTGTAAAGGGTTGTAGCTGGAAGGCCACTCGCTGCGTGGGACGTATGTTGGATAAGTTGATGGTTCGTTCCGCTGTGGCGATCCCTGATTAATAGAGGGACTAAGCCGAAAAGAAAAATTAATGAATGAAGGAATGTATTTGTGAATTATTTTGTTCCCGTTTTAAAAATGTATGAGGTACTGTCTGTTTTATGCATCATCTGTATTTTGAAGCCATACTTTGTTTTATTTAACAGCGAGGATCACAATGGAAACAAGCCCAGGGCTTTATTGTGTTTTTATCCTCGACAGTTTTTATTTCAAAATGTATGGGATACTTGTACAGCTTGTCTAAAATCTGTCAAATAAAATTCAATTCAATTCAATTCAACTGACTTAAAACAGCTTGTGTCTTTTATCAAATTGAGTTAAAACGTGTATATATATATATATATATATATATATATATATATATATATATATATATATATATATATATATATATATATATATATACACTCAAAAAAATTTTTTTTTGCTCGTTCAAACTACTTATTTAAAATAAGCTTAATCAACACAATTCTTGAGATTTCATCAGGACAACTTAATTTTTTATTTTCAATCCATATGACAACATATGTTTTTAGTTAATTGTATCTTATTAAACTAAGTTAATCACGTTTTAACTTAATTTGATAAGAGACACAAGCTGTTTTAAGTCAGTTAATTTTTCACAATGTCTTCTTTTGTGTTTAACATAAGAAAGACATTTTCGTAAAGGGTGAACTATCCCTTTAAATTGCAGAAAACTGTGCAATTTGTAAAATAACATTGTAATATAAAAATAATAGTTTAAACTATATTACATTTTTTGCGATTGTTTTAGAATTTTCAACTCAGTTGTCTATGGGAGAAATGACTAGGAATAATAAACCACAGAAAACAATCAAACTACTTGCAAGTGTTTGCATGACTATACAGACAAAGCAGAATAATATAATTAGAAAATATCACTTTGCCATATCAAGCAGCAAAACCGAGCTGTTTTTAATGTCTCAAAATTAATGGAAGTGAATGAAACCAGAAGTCTCAAGCCAAACAGATTCAAATGACACAAAGAATAAGGTGAATACAATGTAGTCCTTTATTGATAAAGCCAAAATTATTTGTAAAGCCAAATTTTCATCATATACAAATTATTTTTAATTATAATAGTTAATGGTTTCATTCTTTAATTCTTCAGAATTTTTATATTTTAAATTAGTGTGTTTGTAGTCATTTCTGCCTTTTCTGCTCACAAATTTGTAATGTTTATTTGCTATTGTAATTATTATTCCGTGTCATGGTGATCGGCCAATCTTCAAACTTTATGTAACTGTTCTATTGCATAAAACATCTTTTCCCTCTAAAGCGGAGATGCCCGAACTAGGGTAAAGTTGGCCCATGGTAACCTTTGATTTGGCCCACCGTCTTATCTGAGAAGAGAGGGAGAATGACAGGTATTTATTTATATAGGTTTAACAGATATTGCAGTTTCTGATTTAATTGAACATTTTATTTGTTTTATTGTTAAGCTACCAAAAAATCTAACTGAAATTAAATGTATCAGTTAAATGTTGAGGCGACGCAGTGGCGCAGTAGGTAGTGCTGTCGCCTTACAGCAAGAAGGTCGCTGGTTCGAGCCTTGGCTGGGCGTTTCTGTGTAGAGTTTGCTTGTTCTCCCTGCGTTCGTGTGGGTTTCCTCCGGGTGCCCCGGTTTCCCCCACAGTCCAAAGACATGTGGGACAGGTGAATTTAGTAGACCAAATTGTCTGCAGTGTATGAGTGTAAAGGAGTGTCCCATAGATGGGTTGCAGCTGGAAGGGCATCCGCTGCATAAAACAAATGCTGGATAAGTTGGCAGTTCATTCTGCTGTGGCGACCCCAGATTAATAAAGGGACTAAGCTGAAAAGAAAATGAATGAATGAGTTAAATGTTGTAAATGAACCAGTTTTTTGTTTTTAATATAAAAACTGTCACTTGACAGATAGAGGACAATGCACAAGACCTCGGCAACTTGACTAGTGTATACAGCATTGCACTCCATTGTGTTATAACATGATTTATTTGTTTTGATTGTAATAAATTCATTATAAGATATTAAAAGATATAATTCATTAGGTAATATGTTAAAAGAAAATGTTGTTTTTTTAATAAATATTATGAAGTAAATTAGAAAATTTCTCATGGCAACTTTAATAAAAACATAGTTTGTCCCACAAACCTCAATCAAGTTTGGCTTTTGTGCCCTCATAAGAAAATGTTTGTGCCCCTCTGCTCTAAAGTATAATAACTTAAGTTGAGCTTTCTCCTTACCTACGAGAATAAATGTTGTTGCATATATTCCCTTAAACATCTCTCTTATAACCATTTAATGCGGACATGCCATGACCAGAATCAGTTTTACAGAAAATAGTGAATAAAACATCAACAAAAGGTTAAGAAAAATGACTTTCGATGCAATTTGGAATGAAGTGGAAATTGTTCAAACATTAGTTTTTTCTTTTCAGTGTAACTTAGTGTTCGCCTTGACAATTCTCTAGATGTTTGTGCATTGAGCAGCCTGATGCTTCAGAGTCTGGCTCAGATCTGCTGGAGTCTCACAGTGGAGGCCGTCTCCGAGCTGTCGTCAAGGCATCTGTTTCAAGGATTTTTACTGTTTTCTATTTCTGGTGTGGAAGAGAGTGCTCATTTAAACACACATACAAACATACACAAATGTTTATAGCAAATATGTAGCAGGAAAAAAATCACTTTAGTAAGATTTCTGTTCCAAACCAATATGATATTCTTGCTTCCATGAAACACAGAAGTATAATGTGTTTTGTTATAATGTGCTTTGTGTTATTTAGGAAGTTTTACAGCTCTTGTCACCAATCAATTATATTTTATGAACAGGAGTAGTGAAGATTAAAGTATTACAGATTTGGATTTAAATGAGAGTCAAAATGTTCCTTTTTTGACTTTATCCCTTAAGGACTGTGTGACTTGTGTTGGAGAGGGAGTGTAAAAAGCCAAGAAGAGAGATGGAGAAAGGTTAATTGAGGTTAGATCTTTGTTTTATTGCGGGGTTTTTATGAAATATGCAATTTTAAGGCGGCCGTTTTTGTCTAGGAGTCTGAATCTCTCAATTATAGCTGAGAGTGAAACACAGAGAGCTGCATTAATCCGTCCATCCACGTCGTCGACTCGCAGACCGGCCCAAAGTTTTCATTTTAAATGTACTCTTTTTAACCCAAATTGAATACATTAAGTTCTCTCGCTGGAGCAGAGGAAGGAAAGATCTTGTCTCCAGAGCAGCTGGAGGATGTAATGATGTGTGTTACAGTGGGACGTATCCTCAGATCTCTCTGTGCTCTGTTGTTTTGACAAAGTGGAGAACTATATTGATGTGACATGAGTGATGGAGGATGAATGAACCAGGTGGTGTTTTGAAAAAAAAAACCAAGCAAGATTTTTCAGAGGCATGGAAGATACAGACAAGGTTTATAGGCAAATGTGTGGATTTCATTGTCGCCTGCTGGTATATTTTGTCGCTTGAACCCATTATTAAAGGACTGTTTGAGGTTAATACGATTTTAAAATATAGTTATTTGTGCTTTGCATTTATTTCAGATCAGTAATATTGTGAGTTATTAGTACAGTTTGCTATTTACAGAATTATTTGTGTTGCCAGATTTTGCTATAAAAACAGTCAACACGAACAAGGCCAGGGAAAAACGAAATAAATTCAATTAATTTATTATTAAAACAATACTAAAATATGGTGATATATAGCAGCATATGTATGTACACTGTAAAAATTAATTCGTTACTTTCCTTTATTATGCAATCATACAAATTATCGGCAAAAGAAATATATGTGCATGTGTGTGTAATAGTAACGTGTACAGGTGGAAGTATATAAGCAAGAAATATAAAGGTGAGCAATTCCAGCGTTATGGACGTGACATTTGCAGTAACATCTCAAAACATAAATTCACAGAAAAGTATATGTAAACATTATATTAAAACATTTTCCAAAACAACTTACCACAGAGGTGGTTCATTCCGCTGTGGCGACCCCTGATTAATAAGGGGACTAAGCTGAAAAGAAAATAAATGAATGAACTTACCGCAGAGTTATGGGATCAGAAAAATAATCATGTGTTATGGATGTAAACAAAAACGTCTGGGTGTTTACAGTATACAACATACTTTTTAGAAATTCTGTGAATTAAACAGCACAACCCAAATTGGTAAATAATGCTAATAAAAATGATTAGAGTTGTCATTGATTTTATTTTATTTGACATTTTTGCATTCATGAAGAAAAAGCTTGGTTATGGATGTGACAGATGTGAAATTGCCACTTGTGACTTTGGTAAATCAAATATAATTGTTTGAAAACTTAGAGATATTTTTACAGTACTGTAAAGTACAAGCCTACACAAAAAACAGAGAAAGTTTTTCACTATTTTTTAATGGCAATGTTGACTTCTGCATGGAATTGCTCGTGTAAAACAACAGTAGAAAGCAGAATCTGTAATGGTAATAATAATATGAATAATAAAAGAAAGCAAGATAACAAAATCAGGAGTAGTGACTTTATTTAAAAAGTGAGTAAACCAGTTGCCTTACATTAAAAAAAAGTTTTGGTGCTTTTTCAAACTACTTATTTAAAATGAGCTGAATCAACACAATTTTTTTGGACAAATTAATTGTTTTATGTTAACTTAATCGATTTGTGTTTGGACAACATGAAGGAATTGTGTGGAACTCAGAATTTTTTTACAATATTAAACCAACAAGTTGCCTTTGACTGAAGTTTACTTAACTTAATTTTTATAATTATTCACATAGTTAATTAACTCAATTTTAGGGCAACCGGTTTATTAACTAAGTCAACTAATCACTTTAAAAGCAATGGCTTCACTCACATTTAAAGTGAAAGTCAACTAATTGTATTTACAGTGCATCTTGTCAAATGAAAATCTGCAGGGCGGGTCAGAAGTAGGGTTACATGATTTTGGAAAAATGTGATTTTGCAATACTTTATTTTTCTGCGAGAAATATTGTTATATACAGTTTCACAAGATAGTTTCAATAGCTCTATTTGATGTTTTTTTTCTGGGGAGTCCAACAGTATGTGGACACAGAAATTGAATAATCTCAATGCAAAATAAATCTTTTATTACTTTGTTTTGTCTTGTTTCTAGTCCAAATATCAAAACATTATTAGAGCAAGTAAATTAATGTTTCGTTTTTACCATCAGAACAAAATAAGTTAAAATTAAGGCTTTTTTTCTTAAAACAAACAAAATGATCCACCATTGGGGTAAGTAAAATAATCTTGTTTTTGCTTTGAAATGTAGATATTTGGACTAGAAACAAGACGACAGTTCTAAGAAAAACATACTTTTTTTTGCATAAATCATAAACATTCCTATAAATTCAGTGATTGCATAAATTCAGTGATGCATGTCTTTGTGATGTGACGATTGCGGATGCGCACATTGCGATATCGATGCTGAAACGATAAATTGTGCAGCCCTAGTCAGAAGCCTCCATAGTTAGATAGAAGTATGGTTTCATTTTCAGTTTACAGAAAGAAAACTCCCCAAATGCCAGATCCCACCATTTTTGTATGCATGTGTCTGCCTCTTAGTTTGCATTTATTACTTAGACCATTTCACTTAAGGTAGCAAATCTTTCAGCGTTAGTGCTGCGGTGGCAGGGGTGTGATATTGTGCATCTGTTTAAAAGCAGATTAAGCAAGATTGGCCCCTTTGTCAGAGGCTCCTGTTTGCTAATGATAAGAAACAGAACTCTGCAGCCACTGTTCTGCATGTCACTTCCACATTTGCTCCTGTTTGACTTAGAATGTATGTGTATTTGGGCTTAGCCAAGCTAAGAAAGAAATCAAACGTGTAGACGTGTACAGTATAGGTCTCCTTTTGTAGACTTTTTGTTTGCTCAGAGAGGCTGTATCAGAGATAATGGCTGGTTTCATGTGGCATGGATATGTTATCGAAAATCCGTTATGGGATATCAGCTGGAGACTGGGCCTATTGTTATTTCAAACAAGCTAGCCTAATTGTAGGTAAGATAAACGGCTTGTGGTCGACATGATGGATTTATGACCCTGCTACTGTTCTACTACAAAAAGAATATAGAGATACAGTACATTGATATACACAGAGTTAGGGCTGCACCATATTGGAAAAAACTGACATTGCGACATTTTGTTTTTCTGCGATATTCAGTTGAAGTCAGAATTATTCGCCCTCCTGTAATTTTTTTCTTTTCTTTTTTAAATATT
The DNA here is from genome assembly GCF_903798145.1 of Danio aesculapii. NCBI lineage: Eukaryota > Metazoa > Chordata > Actinopteri > Cypriniformes > Danionidae > Danio > Danio aesculapii. The sequence goes on along the minus strand of NC_079455.1, from coordinate 28,161,240 downwards.
TCTCAAATGATGTTTAACAGAGCAAGGAAAGTTTTCACAGTATGTTTGATAAAATTTTTTCTTCTGGATAAAGTCTTATTAGGTTTATTTCAGCTTAAATAAAAGCAGTTTTAAATTTTAATGTCAAAATTATTAGCCCCTTTAAGCACATTTTCTTGATAGTCTACAGAACAAATCATCATTATACAATGACTTGCCTAATTATCCTAACTTGTCTAACTAACCTAATTAACCTAGTTAAGCCTTTAAATGTCACTTTAAGCTGAATAGTTACTTGAAAAATATCTAGTACTGTCATAATAAACATAAATAAAAGAATAAAATAAAATAAATAAATAGAAATGAGTTATGAAAACTATTATGTTTAGAAATGTGTTGAAAAATCTTTCAGATAAACAAAAATTACTGAAAAATGGAAAATATCCAGAGGGCTAATTATTCAGGAGGGCTAATAAATCAACTGTAAATTGTGATATGAATATCATTTCACAAAATGACTCTATTTTAAAAGAAATCCTAATTTTATATGAATTTGATTGATTTGTAGGGGACTGCATTTGCATAAAATGTACAAAATCATACAAATTAAAATAAGTTAAAACACAGATGAGAACAACAGGGCAAAGATAAAAATAAAATAAATATTTTCTGGTTTTTGGGGTTTATTGAGGTATGGAAATTCAATAATCAAATGTATAATACACTGCATGTCCTTTATTGGATGAAATAATATTTAAACCCAATAACAGTGTTTCCTCTAGGATTTGTTTCCAGCTGTGGCGGTAGACCTTTAACAAAGATCATCCAACTACCTACGGCATTATTTCAATCACAAATGTTGTGACACAGTCACAGACGCTCTCAAATAAATGCTGCTGAAGTGTGATTTAGTGTGTTTATGTAACGAAGATGTCTCCAAAATTGATTAGATTTGCTAGGATTATTTATAAATGTCTCCAATAGACCTGCAGAATGACATTGATGCGTCCTGAAGTAAAGTGAAACGGCAAGATGAAGTCATTGTATGCCGAGCCATAGACTTTTATCTAGAAAGTATAATTATGGAAACTTATTCTTAACTGAAAGCTTTGTCGTGTTTGCTGGCCTCAGCCATCCCTGTCAGTCAGTCAGTCAGCATGTCATCTTAAAGGGTTAAACAAATAACGCACAACACTACTGCGATTACAGAAAAGTTAGCTCTGTTATATTAAACTTACCTTTTAATATGTTTTGATGAGATTTATAACCCGCTATTAAAAAAAAAACAGCTATGTTTTGAATGAGAAGCCGAAATGTAGCCATGGCGGGAATTAATTTTGGTGTGGCGCCCCGCCAAAGAAGAGTGAACGTAGCGGAAACCATGAATTAATCTTAAGAAAACACATTCAAATAAAAAACTTTCGCATTATTAGATGAGAGTTTGTCTTTGCAAATACTCCGCAAATCACACACTCAAAAAATGCCTTTTGCTGCTTGTTCAAACTACTTATTTAATATGAGTTGATTCAACACAATTCTTAAGTTTTTTTTTGGGCGACAATTAATTATTTTATGTTTAATCCACTTCAATGTGTAAAAACGATTGAGTTATTTTAATTGATTTGTGTTGGGACAACATGAAAGAATGGTGTGTAACCCAACATTTTTACAGGGCATGTTCTGAACTGTGGTTCCTGATTGATTATAATCCCAATTTGACATTGCCGATCCTGCAATGTGACTATTGCAGATTTGCACATTGCGATATCAATGCTGAAACGATACATTACACAGAGCACTGAGGCAGAAAGAAGTGTGTGGTTTACCAGTGCTAATGTTCAGGACTGACTCAGCTTTTTTCAGGCACCTCCTTATTGACCTGCACCGAGAGCCATATGCCGTTTGAAACCTGATATACATGAGCACACAACAGGCCACCTTTAACCTTTCTCCCCACCGGTGACCCCAAACACACCCCTGTACAATCCTTTTAAGAAGCTATTTTTGACTGAAACACACTTGTTTGGTGACACAAGTGGTGGATGAAAGAAACTGTAAAGCCTTAGAATAGTTTTACACTAGAATGGTCACTGAGATATAATTGATTATGTTTTAATTAGCACATTTTATCCATGATTAAAACAGGTTTCTATATATTTCCTCAAATGAGAAAAGAAGATCTCATGAAAAGTTAATGAGAACTGTGAAACGCCAAATCATTTAGATAAATGAATGCTGTTCCGGGTTCAGGAGTACTGATGGTGCATTAGGGGGAAGCGGTTGTGTTTAAGAGCATCCTAAGGATTTAGAGCTTTAGCGTGATCTCAGCCTGCATCGACAACCTGCATTGCAAAGCCTCCTGGGAAATTCACGGTCCTGCTAGTTGGTGTATTGTGATTTCAGATTTTATTGGTTGAGCTAACAAAAACGGATAACATTGCTTTTAGTAAATTAAAAACATAATAATGAAAATAAAGATTTTTTTTTTTAAAGTACAGTGGTCCCTCGTTATTTGCAGGAGTTACATTCTAAAAAAAAAACACAATAAGCAAAATCTGTGAAGTAGTCAGCTTTATTTTTTATCATTATTATAGAAGTTTTAAGGCTGTAAAACCCCTCACTACACACTTTTTACACTTATCTCAGACAGGCGTTAACATTTGCACACTTTTCTCTCTCTTGTTTAAACACTCTCAAAGTTCAAACTTTCTTAGAAAAGTAAGTTCAGTATTATAGAATGACGCCCTTTACGATGGTCTTGCTGTGGACAGTTACAACCGTTTTTACATCCTTGTAATCGAAGATTTATGTTAATTTGGCAAGCTGAGACATAAAGGAGATTGATTGACAATGGTCTACAGCCAATCAGGACACAGAAAACAATGCGCTATGAAAAAAAAAAAACATGACAAATTGCACTAAAAAAATCTGCGAAACTGCGAGGTCGCGAAAGGCAAACTGTGTTATGTTGACCACTGTAAAGTCAAAACAAACATGCTCAAACTAGTTGACAGACAAATTACATTTTGTGTAATTTGTGCAACTGTTGCCATACGTTCTACACTTATATATATTAAAATAATAAAATATATATTTTAGTTATTTTATTTATTTTTAAATAACTTTATTGTTTTTTAAACATTCAAATACAATGACTTACAAATTTGGTCCACAACAAACTTATACACAACAATTGACAATACAAGATACATTATACAAACAATACTTAGAGAGGTAAAATAATAATAAATAAATAATAATAACAATAAAATAATAAAAATATTAAAATACTACTAATAATAAAAATAATAATAATAAATAAATAAATAAATAAATAAATAAATAAATAAATAAATAAATAAATAAATAAATAAATAAATAAATAAATAAATATATAAAAAAAAGCAAAATACTGACCTTCAGCTTTAATCTAAACTCATCCATTCATTTTCTTTTTGGCATAATCCCTTTATTAATTAGGACTTGGATTTGTACGGGAAACCGGAGCACCCGAAGGGAAACCCACACAAACACTGGGAGAACAGGCAAACTCCACATAGAAATGCCAACTGATCCAGCCAAGGCTCGAACCAGCAACCTTCTTGCTGTGAGGTGACAGCGCTACCCACTGTGCTGAATCTGATTTTCTCCAGTTCCAAATGTTTCATTGCATCCCTCGTTAGACATGTATATGTAGGAGCTGCTTTCTGTTTCCAGTTTGATAATATTAACCTGTGTGCTTGTAGACTGACAAATGGAACTATATTTTGTTCTGTACTGCAATAAGGGGTTCTGGATCTATTGGCTTTTGACACATTTTTGAAAACTTTATATTTTTCATCAGATTGATTGATGTAAGTTGAGATGACTTGAAAAATTCATTTTCATAATTCAAAATTCAGCCAAAATGTTTTTTATAGTGTAATGACACTCTTTATGCAACTGTGTAGTTGTATACTTGAGTGTGTAAATCTTAAACCTACAGCACAAGCATTCCATTCATGCAAAATTCAAGATGTCGTTATTACAAATAGGGCTGCACAATATATCGATTCAGCATCGATATCGCAATGTGATCATTCGCGATAGCCACATCGAAGGATATGCAATGTTGAGTTTGTATTATAATTTATTATTTATTATTATGATTTTAAAACATTCAGGTATAAGATATTGTATCATTTGTGACCTTAACTTTGGATTCATTTTATTGAATTATTTTTGTCATTCAGTTACTGTACTTGAATACTGTTAGACTCTGGAAATGATAAAAGACTTTATTTCAATTGTATCTTTTTCTTGATTGTATTTATAGATTGTTATGTGTGAAAATACTCAACACATGAAAATACAGAAATGGACTGCAAATAGCACAGACAACAATGAAAATGTGTTGGGGGACCCCCAAAAGATTACAGATTGTTTATTACATTTTATGGAGATGCAAATAGTAAACATCAATTCATCCATCTCTGACTAAACACGTGCATGAAAATACTCACATGCAAATACAGAAATGCACTGCAAATAGCACAGACAGCAACGAAAATGTGTCGGGGGACCTCAAAAATTTTAGAGTTTGTTTATTAGATTTTATGGAGATGCACTCCAACTGCAGAATCATCCCAATTGATCCAACATTATAAATTATTTCCAAATAGAGATATTAATTCATCTAGTGAAATTGTATTCATATCGCAAAATAAAAAATATCACTATGTATCGAGAATGCCAATGTGTAAGACCAATAGATTGAAGCTTTCGTTTGTTCCTACCTTGACAAAACTGTTGAACTCTACCAAGAACAGTGGACCTGTAGTACATTAGCACCTGACTGTGTTCTGTGCTTTATATATTTCATATTTATATATGAGCAATTCTGTGCAAATGTCAACCCTGCCATGAAAAAAATTTAGTTTTTACCAAAATACAGAAACCGTTTCTGGGTTTTTCGGGTAAGCAAGTATTTTACAGTAATTTAGAAGTACTCAAAAATTTATCTGTCAATGTTTTTAAACTATTATATTTGATTTACCAAAGTCAAACAAGTAGCATTTTTACATCTGTCACATCCATAACGGAGAGATGTTACATCCATAAAGACAATTTTCCTCACAAATGTGAAAATATTAAATATTACAGATTGATATTTTTCTCGTCCCGTAACACTGTGGTCAGTTGTTCTGGAAAATATAAAAAAAAAGTTTCAATATAATGTTAACGTATACTTTCTATGCGAATTCATGTTTTGAGTTTTTACTGCAAATGTCACATCCATGACGCTGGAATTGCTCATATTTATATATGGTCTTATTTTGTAAACAATATATGTTCTTAATTGTTTGTTCTTAATTGTTTTGTTTGTTTTATTTATTTTATTGTCTGCTTAGAGCAACGTTGTAACACCTTTTTGCCCAAGACAAATTTCCTCTCGGGGGCAAAGAAAGTCTATTCTATTCCTATCCTATCCTGTTAGATTTTTCCAATATTGTGAAGCCCCAATTACAATTACTCTGTGTGATCAGTGTAACCTGATTCACAGACAAATGACTCTCTATCACCTGGTTCTTTATATTGAATCAAAAACGTACAGCACAGCCATTGTAATCATCTCATTTAGGAAAAATTACTCTTGAGTGACTTGGATCTTTTGAATCGGTAATTTACAGGATTGACCAGGGTAATCCAATTCACAAACAAATGACTTTCATTCTTATTGAATTAAAAACCTACAGTGCAACAAGTCAGCTCTTTACAGACAATCCATAACATACATTATAATCAATATTACCTGATTACCAGACAAATGACTCGTATCAACTGTATTTTTTTTTTTATTAAATCAAAGACTTACCTGATTTTTCAAAACTGATATTTTATATGATAATTTGGTAAGAACGACCCATCTCTGGTCACGGTCTTCAATTAGTCCTGACTGCATAATCGCCCACTTGTCGTAACGATTTCGATGGTTGTCGAATTCGTAGAGACTTGCAAAGTATCAAAGTCATACAGATGACAGGACTTGTTAATTAATGGAGTCATTAGAAGAGTCTGCTGAGAGAAATAAGCTCCTGCGTCTACGCTGATCAAACATTTGGCAGGAAGTCGCCTCATTGGGCCGCCCTCCGTCTGCCGTGCGGTTCTAGGGGAATATAAACCATGTGGAGTTGGTACGTCTGACATTGTGTAAATTGTGTAAAGCTGAAATCAATTGTGACATAATCGCAGTTGTTGTCGTCCAGGTTCCCTGCCGAGCCAGCCATCTTCTCCAAACAGATGCTCGTTTTTCATGGTTAGCACTTTCTCTTTTTATTTCTTTTTATTATTGACGTGTTGTCATGAAAGCAGATTGGTAACCAGAATAGCCACTGGGAAGAGTGCTAAATAAGACTGTTACGTTTGTTTTCTAGATGCATCTGGGAATTTCCTCTGACTTAACTGAATTAGTCATGATTCAATCAAAGGCGAACTATTTCTGATGACTTCACCCACCTCCCTCCTCCAGAAAACACAACACACATCTCTCTTTGTTTACATAACTGGACTGACTTAGTTGCTAGAATTTGGCAGCAATATAGATGTCGGGTCAGCTAAACAGCAGTTAATTTCTTGGCCATTTAATGCTATATTTTTTCAATCAAATTAGTATGTTTAGAAATTGGTAGAATTACTTTAGCTGGAAAGAAACAGTTTATTAAAGTCTGTACTTACAGTTGAAGTCAGAATTATTAGCCCTCCTGAATTATTAGCCTCCCTGTATATTTTTTCCCCAATTTCTTGTTGAGCATCAGTTAAGACAATGTTAGCACCTGTTAGATTTAATTGTGGGGAAAAATGGATCATTTGGAGCTTTTGTCAGCTAATTTCATCTTCCGGGTTTAAAATAATTTTTGGGGCGGGATCAAAATCTGTGACGTAGCACGAATCTGCTAGTGGAGTGATGATGCGTCAGTTTCATATGCTATAAGAAGATCTTGCTTCTTAATTATTCAAGACTGCACGTGCTTTCTGATGACTAATATGGACAGATCACAGACCTGCCAAGCTGTTGGACAGTACACGACATGCAGTATTTAGCCGTTCCTGAAGGCTTGTATGTTTGGCCTGTTGTGTATACTTGTATGTGTGGCTTTCTCCACGATGCTGTCTGGGCCACCGATACAGCCAACCTGTTTGTGTGCAGCAAGCATTTTTTCTCAGGAGAGCTGTACGAGAATTGGAGAATGGCGGACTTTGTATTATATTAGTTGAGTTCGTTACCATTCAGACATATCGCCTATCCGTGCTGCCGTGATTTCTGAAACCAGCTGACAAAAAATTCTGAGGTAGACTTGAACTGAAAGAGGAGGGTTTCATGACACTTTAAAGACTTAACAAGAGTTATTTAGGCAAGTTATGGTAATTAGGAAAATCATTGTATATCGATAGTTTGTTCTGTAGACAGTCGAAATAAATATTGCTTAAGGGGGCTAATAATGTTGACCTTATTAAAAATATTTAAAAAAAATTCCCTTATTATCATATTTGTCTGCTATAAATGTACTTCCTGGGCACTAATGTGAATTATCTTGTATGTAACTGTAATTTCCTTTTTGTCTTTTCTCTCTCTCTGTCCAGACTCTCATGCTTAGTCTATTCTAGCCTACCATTTTAAGATAGCACAGCACTATTCCTGATTGTATCACCCATTATTGTTGTCTACTCATTCATTCATTCATTCGTTTGTTCGTTCGTTCGTTTGTTTATTTATTATTTATTATTTATTTATTCATTTTTATTTTTATTTTTATTTTTTACTTTCTTATTTTATACAATTTTGCTGTATTTTCTATTATTATTTTTGTGTGTCTTTACTATTTTTATTATCATTACTGTCAATATATTAGCCAGTGTATTTAAGGTTTGTTGAAGTAGGTTTTAAAAAAAAGCAATCTCTGTATAAACAATAACATCTGTTCTTGGCATAAAAATAAAGGAGAAAAATGCTTTAATGCTTTAATTCTAGCTGAAATAAAACAAGATTTTCTCCAGAAGAAAAAATATTTGAGGAAATACTGTGAAAAATGCCTTGCTCTGTTAAACATCATTTGGGAAATATTTGAAAAAGGAAAAATAATAATACTAGTTCTGACCTTAACTATATGTCACAACCCCTGATAAAGAAGGGAATCAGCTGAAGTGAGAGTGAGTGAGTGTAATATACACATAAACCTGCATTGAGGGAGTGTGACAAATCCTCATTTAAATCATTGACATAAACCTGTGGCGGAGTAAGAATTCAGGGGAGAATTTGTGGGAAATACCATGTATCATGGGCACATTTTAATCAAATTCTGCTTCTGGTCTGAGCAAAATGAACGGTAGGGTTTGGGAGAGGATGGCAGCTTGGCACTGGTGTTGATTGCAGGGTGGCTCTGTGTGTTGGTGTGTTGTGATTCATTCTTCCTCTTGCTGAGACAAAGGCTGATTTACTCACACTAGGGGGCTTCCCTGTGCAACATTTGGCTGCTTTCCTGGATTTAATCTTTCCTTGTGTTTATTTCTTTGCAGATAAACATGCCAGTTAGATAAGAGATAACCACACACACCAAAAAACAAAACAAAAAATCCAATTGCCCCCTTTTTAACTCAAGGCACATATTTGGTAAAATCTGTTTTGGGCTTTATTGGATGTCTAGACCTTCAAATTCAAGGGTTAAGATTAGTTTGACAGTAATTTTGTTTTAATTTAATGTTCAAAGCAGTGAATTATGTTATAAAAGCAGTGCTTAGATGGTCGTAGTGGAATGGATGGGACAAATTAAGAAACCAACTATGAGCATGCTAAAACCCTTTCTGTAAGGTTGCTCTTTATAGAAGATTTTAATAATCGCTCAAAATACATTAGATAAATTTGAAACTTTGCTAAGACTTTATTTTTAATTGTCCCTATTGCACATTTTGTTGTCTAAACGCTGAATTGCCACTACATGCCATTTAATTATCATTTGAATATTAGACTGTCTGCTTAATATCTGTTGATACTGCTCCTTCAACATACATTAAACTGACTATAAGAAACTTTGCAAGTACAGGTCACCTTACACTAATCCTAACCCTAACTCAGCCTAACAATCTACTTATATCTATTGAGAATTAGTTGGCATGTAGATGCAATGTAACTTAAATTCAACAAAATGTGTTAAAGGGACCAGTAAAATAAAGTGTGAATACCGAAACTTTTTCCTTCAAATTGATACTGCATGATACTCGGACAAAATGTCATATGTGATATTGCTGTTGAGTGTTGCGATATCGATATTTCGTGTGATATAACATTTCCCCAGATAAAAAATGAATAAAAAAATAATTAATATCTTAAAAAAATTATGAACATGGAATAATACATATTTTTATGATCTTATATACTTTTCTGATAAAAACAAAATGTCAATGTGCAAATATTTAGACATTGTGAATGTACGATTATTGCTTATTGTCATATTCCTCATGTTTTGACTCCCGTTATTAGTGTTTATGTTAGGTTAGGTTCACCTTCTATCTAGCACAGCTGTCTCAAACTCGAATTGGTGGGGGGGGCAAATCAGTTATTGACAATTCATAGGAGGGCCGTTTTAACATTCTAGCACATGAAAAAAGTGGAAACCTGATGTAATCGATGCACTCGGACATTCTTGCCCAGAGTATCAAAGCTTCCTCTTTTTCTTTCTTGTTGTATACATATTGAAAAGGTAGTTTAAATTGCTATGAAAACAATACAATTTAATAATAGGCATTATAATTATGTCTCAATCAATTGTTGCATAACCAAAGGTTTAACAGATTGCACAAGACAGCAGAAAGCAGATTGGGTAACTTTATTGACTTAACTGGCAATTGTTCTTCTCAATATCGTTCTTTTTTGTAAAACTACAAAAAAAGAGGGGAAATTATGTATATATTCACATTTACTTTTACATGTTCAATTCAACCGGCAGTAAAATGTGTACTATGCATATTTTTTATACAATTCTTAATATGCATATGAGAAAAAATCTGTTAATTGACACTATTTGAATCAAATATTAGCAAATGGCGCAAATGGCCAGTAGCAGAACAGCTACTACTAGGTTGGCGGGTAAAAAAGATTTTCAGCTTCGGCCCAGAATTTTCAATTTAATTCACCCCCTAAAAAAGTCATTTTTAAGTATTGTAATTTTAAGCATTGCAATAATGATAATTTTTCAATATATTGTGCAGCCCTATCATATTTTCTTTTAAAAATGTTGTAACTTTTCTCACTACACTGAGATAATGTGAAAAAATAAAGTATATTTTTAGTATTGAGCAACAAGTTTTGGTTTTATATGTTTGTTTTTGTAAGTAACCATAATGTGCACCTGATTTTATTGTTTTTTATATTTTCTTTTTTATTATTCATTCATTCATTTATTTTTCTTTGGCTTTTTTCATAAGGGGTCACCACATCGGAATGAACCGCCAACTTATCCAGCATATATTTTACACAGCGGACGCCCTTCCAGCTGCAACACATCACTGGGAACCATCCATACACACTCACTCACACACAAACACTAAGGAAAATTTAGTTTATTCAGTTCACCTGTACCGCATGTTTTTGGGCACAAGGAGAATATGCAAACTCCACATAGAAATGCCAACTGGTTCAGGCGAGTCTTGAACCAGCGACCTTTGAGGCGACCTTTCTTGCTTTGAGGCGACAGTGCTTACCACTGAGCCACCGAGCCACAGTGTCGCCCCTTTTTTGTTATTTATACATAATTTTTTTTATTCTTTCTGCATAGACAAGAAAACTCTACAAATGCTATACCAGCTAACACAGACTGTATTCTTTTTTATGCTCTTAAAAATGACAGCTCTCGTCAAATTAATTTCTCTGTGCAATCCCCGTTTGATTTAGTCCTGCCCTGAGGCGGCATTTTATTCATTTCTGTTTAATTTTCACCTCCCCTTTTACGTTCATCATCATCATTTCTTTCCTGTGTGTATGGTGATTAGGGGTGGGCGGTATTAAATTGCCCAGAAATTGGATATTTAGGGAAACTGACTATGGAGAAGAAAATGGGCAGACCTCTTTATCCCTGATGTGTCATTTTACATCTTTTTTTCCTATTTTTTTTCCCGCCTTCCCTAGAGGTCAGGCACTCGTGGGTACCACACATACATGTTCTTCCGCACACTTTTTTCCTATTTTCAGACTTTATTAGAATGTGTGACGCATGGGAGGTGTCTTTAATTTATCTGGCAGATGCAAACCTCTTTGACATCTCAGCCCTCATCACAACCCTCAACTCTCCGTCCAAAGAGCCCTGAAGGACATGTCAGCACTTACAGTAACATTAGTAGCCCAATTCCTCCCACAAATTCTTTCTTTTTTCTTTCGGACCAAAATGAAAGGATTATCTGGAGCCCTTTGGCACACATGCTGATGAGATTTTGGCAGGTTTGCAGCAGTTCATCTCCCAGGCTTCCCCATATCCCATATACCCATGAGAAATGACATGCTGTAGGTTTCAGTCTGCTCACACACGGTATATAGTAGGCCAAGAGAGAGATCCTGGGACTAAATCCTTGTGAACAGGGATTTTGCAGATTTATGCAGAATTTAATTAAATATTTTTGGTTAATTTTGTTAGGACTCTGTTAGGTGGTCAGTGTAGTATTTTAAACTGTGTTTATACATTTTGACATGTTTAAAACCATACCATTTCTCCTGAAATCAATGCAAAAATGCATCTGCAAATTCTGTATGGGATTGTTCACCATTTATATGGACTATATTGTTTGTTTTTGCTGTGCAAGCACCTATCTAGGCTTCACAAAGGGGTTGGAAGTGCTGTCTGATTTTGGAATTGTTTATAATGATGATCGTGTTTCCAGATGCGCATGGCATGCTGCTCCTTCAGCCAAAGAGCAGCAGACATCTGTGGGAAGCTGGAGGAAAGGATAAGAGAAAAAAGTGAGAGAGACAGAGAGAGAGACAGAGGCAGGAGTGGGAGGATGAACGCTGAAGCAATGACAAGGCAACATGACTCAGTCCGCTAGAGATGTTTCAAACTCATTTGGCTTCATGCACAAACACCTTGGAACTATGATTTAGAATCAGCATGTAATGTGTGCAAACATTCTGGTGCCCTTAAAACATTGATTATGTTTACATAATCATTATTACATTATGTGCCGTAATCTAAATAAGACAACAATAGGGTTTAGGTGTTTACATGAGTTGCTTTTTGAATGTTCCCATATTACATGTTATAATACATAGTTCGATTAACGTCATTACATCAGCATTCGATGCTAGTTTCCTCCGGCATTTCACGCAACAACAGTTTGTGTTCGTCATGGCACCATATGTGATTTTGGGCTTTTTGTTTTTTATTTTGTAAGAAGTTCAACTGCAGTTCATTTCTCACACTATGCTTGCAAACAGACGACAGCAGTCCACCTCTGCCATTTCATTCAGTAACTTTTCATTCAAGCCCCCTCGACCAAATCACGTCAAAAGTCAAGGCACTTCATAATGTCTATTTCTTTTTTAGAATTATCAGCATAGTCATCGTTTTCCACTCACACCAAAATGTTTCTTGCTTTAAGCCATTCACATTTGTTTGTCGTCAAATGCCAGACAATTGCCGTGTGTGCATCCTGTCGCAAAATGTAGCGAAAACTAAAATAGGAAAACTCCACGTCCTAAATCGATTGCTGTATAGTTCGATTATGATTTAGGTTGGATTAAGATAATCAAAAATCACTGTTTACATGGTAGACTCTTAATCAGAATATCGTCTTAATTGTATTAAAATCGGAGTGTTGGTGTCCATGTAAACGTACTCATTAAAATTATTCATTGATATGTGGTTCAGGTTCAATTGTTCTCTTGAAATTATTCATCAAAGAATCATAAAAAAAGTATATCACAGTTTCCATAATAATGGCTGCTAAAGCTTTGTGTGGTTTATTTCTAAACTAATTTCGATAGGATCACGTGCTTATGATTGAACACAGCTGGTACTGCATCAACTCTGTATATTGCACCAATCAGATGAATACTGACACACTATAAATAACCAGAGTTTTCCACTCCGGTCATCTTCATCTTGAAGAATCCCCCCTTCCACCTTTACTCCTTCCCTTCTATGAGGGCGGCAACGTGGCACAGTGGTTAGCACTGTTGCCTCACAGCAAGAATACCGCTGGTTCAGCCCCTCACCAGGCCAGTCGTGTTTTCTGTGCGTAGTTGGCATGTTCTCCCCGTGTTCGCATGGGTTTTCCCCGGGTTTCCATAAGTAAATTGACTACTTCAAACTAGCATCTGAAGACAACTCTTAGCCAGATATATCTCAGCACGTTCACAAGCAGGGGAGTTCTCAAGACCTATCTGAGCTCAAACTCCCCCCTTACCCTTCAAACAGGAGGGAGCCCTGGGCTCGAGGATATTCTGAGCTCAGGGCTCTCTCCCGGGACAGCATGCCAAAGATGCTTTATTATCAATCATCAGCTAAGTGTGAACTCGTGAAAGCTTTTCCAACAGATTTAGTTGGTGGTCAGTGTATGAATAGCCTATATGAGCACTCACGTTGCCCTTTTTCAGTTTGTGTGGTGGAAAAATAGCTACATTGATATGGCTTTTTCACTGGTTTGAGATTTGCTGGATTTTCCCCTTCTGCCAAACAGAAAACTCCCAAAACAAGGGAAAGTTTCATTAATGACACCATTGAATTGATTGTTTCACTGTGTTCCTGTCCATGCATTTCTGGTGTCACCTTTCTGAAGAACTTCATGTGCTGAATCTTACTCTCAGGGTTTAGCAGAGGTGCATGTCTTATATGAGAGTGAGACAGTTTTAACTGAGAGCTTGTGTTGAATAAATATAATATCCTGTGGTGTGGTTGCCAGAAGCTTAATGGCCAAATCAGTCCGGAAGAAGAAACTTGGGCTGCTGTCTTACAGCACTGAGAGCAATTGTCTTGCTTTATTTCCCGTACTACCATTGAGGAAACTTTTTACATGAGGAAACCTGTGTGTGATGTTTATGTTTACAGAAGGTTCTGGCCTGTCTGCATTAATGCAAACACTTAGAACTCATTCCAAATATAATTAAATTGCTATTTTCTAGCTCTAATGCTAGACTGCCGAATCAATTGAACACTGAGAATCTAAAACCGACTCTCTTGGCTGATGACATTATGAGATGGGACATGAACTCAATCATTAGCTGTTTTTTTCTAGTAAGCACAGATTTCTGTGTGTTTTTCATTTAATAAATGATAAGATGCTGTTTTTCTGCTTGTTTTTTTACAACTGTTGTTTCCTTTCTGGTTTGTCGCAGATGGTCCGTTTACAGGCACTCCTCCCACCTACGGTTACGACGCAGACCGAGCTGAGGAGCAGCGCAGACACCATGACATCTTGCCCTACATCGATGACTCCCCCTCCTCTTCTCCTCACCTCAGCTCCAAGAGCCGCAGCAGTCGAGACACCCTCTCTTCTGGCTCAATCGAATCCTCAAAGTCTGTAAGTGATCCCCCTGTATGCTCCAGAAATTGACAAATCTTACATTTTTATTTTATTTTATTTTATTTTATTTTATTTTATTTTATTTTATTTTATTTTATTTTATTTTATTTTATTTTATTTTATTTTATTTTATTTTATTTTACTTGATTTTACTTGTTTTATTTTATAATTAATTTAATTTATTTTAAAATTAATGTAGTTTATAATTAATTTAATTATTTTTAAATGTATAAAATTTTTTATTAATTAATACATTTTTTAATATGTGAAAAAAATAAAAGACAGTCATTTTATACATTTTATATATATTTTTTTATTTTATTTTATTGTGAAACGAAATTGACAAAACAATCTACCTACTGCAGTTAAATTAGAATTTATTGTCATATGCAAACAATGAAATAACGACACCTGTGTAATAACAATACAGTCGCTGATTATTTTGTTAAAAACAGAGATATGAATACTTTCTTGTTGTAATATTTAGGTAAAGAGTATGCATTAGAAATGAATTTATGCATGAATGGATACAGGATCCACCTGTTATGAAGCGGACAGGAGACAGAGGTAAGGAAACGTTAGGGTGTTTATTAAATGACAACAAGGAGCACATGAAGGATAGCCAGGAGGATCAGGAATGATGTTGGGGTCTTTTCCTCCGTGGCTGGGTAACAGGAATACACGAGGATGGACAGCACACACCAGATACAGCTGACAGAGGATGACACAGACTTGGAAGGACTGGAAGACAGGACGATTCGGGAGGACCAGGAAGACTAGGAGGAATACAAAGAGAACAGGTAAGTAAATCGTTTGTTTTAGCTGAGGATGACTACGCTGAGTGGTCGCTCAGTTGTCCGCTTTCGTCGAGACGAGCCCGGACAATGAGCGACTGGAGTGCTGTGCTTTTATCTGGTGCTCGTGAATGTGATGCAGCTGTGTGCTCATTAGAAGTCAGGTGATGGTGATCTTCGTGAGTGGGGGTCGTGAGAGCCTGACCAATCCATGACAGTACCCCCCTCCCCAGGGCCCGCTCCTGAGGGCCGACACCTCCGACGCCGTGGTGGTCTCCCTCTGCCTCTAGGCGCTGGGAACTCAGGGTGGCTCTCATGAAACTCCACCATGAGACTAGGATCGAGAATATCAGCTCTGGGAACCCATGTCCTTTCTTCGGGGCCGTACCCTTCCCAGTCCACCAGGTACTCCAACTGGCCACCACGACGTCGGGAACGCAAGATCTCCTTCACTGCGTAGACGGCTCCTTCTTCTAGGAGCAGTGGAGGAGGGGGTTCCTCTTCGTGGTCAGGCTCTGTGGAGGGAAGAACAGGATCGTGATAGGGTTTCAGGAGTGATACGTGGAATGTAGGGTGAATACGGTAGTGAGAGGGTAATTGTAGTTTGTAGGTGACGGGGTTAACCTGTTCCACGATGGTGAAGGGACCAACAAATCGGGGACTTAACTTGCGAGAGGGCAGTCGCATGCGTATGTCCCGGGTGGATAGCCACACCTTTTGTCCGGGTGTGTATCTGGGTTCTTCAGACCTTCTCCTATCGGCGGTTACCTTGCTTCGACGGACTGCCCTCTGCAGATGTTGATGAGCCTCGTCCCAGACTCTCTCGCTCTCCCGGAACCAGTGATCCACTGCGGGGACATCAGATGGTTCGCCATCCCAGGGAAAGAGCGGTGGTTGGAAGCCCAGGACGCACTGGAATGGCGTGAGTCCGGTGGAGGGTTGCCGCAGTGAATTTTGGGCATATTCTGCCCAGCCCAAATACTGGCTCCAGGAGTTCTGGTGACCACTGCAGAAGGTCCTCAGGAACCGTCCCACCTCCTGAATCTTCCTCTCTGTCTGCCCGTTGGTTTGGGGATGATATCCAGAAGAGAGGCTGACGGCCACACCTAGGAGCTTGAAGAAGGCTTTCCATAGACGTGAGATGAACTGTGGACCTCTGTCCGACACAATATCTTCTGGAATACCAAATGACCTGAAGACTTGATTAAAGATATTGTCGGCAGTTTCAAAGGCTGTGGGAAGACCTTTCAGAGGGATTAGTTTGACAAACTTTGAGAATCTATCTACTATGACTAGAATACAGGTATTACCCTCTGACGAAGGGAGGTCAGTGATAAAGTCCACTCCTAGGTGTGACCAGGGACGGTTCGGAATCGGCAAGGGATGGAGCTTTCCAGCGGGTAGATGACGTGGGCTCTTGGATTGGGCACAGTCCTTACAGCCCTGAACATATTGCCTCACATCCCTTGCCATGTTTGGCCACCAGAATCGTTGGGATACTAGCGAGAGAGTATTGTTGATCCCTGGATGTCCAGTGCCTAGCGAGGTATGTAAGGAGTGGATCAGATCTACCCGGTGTTCAGGTGGTATGAACTGCCGATGAGGAGGGCATCCCGGCGGAGCAGGGGCTTCCGGAGTGGCAACGACTGGAGGAGCGTTCCAGGTGATCGGACAAATGGAGATGTGTTCGGGAAGAATCTTCGTTGGGAGTTCTTCATGATCGTGATGCTCGTGTAAACGAGAGAGAGCGTCTGCTCTTAGATTCTTGGGTCCTGGACGATAGGAAATGGAGAAATCAAAACGTGAGAAGAAAAGTGACCATCTGGCTTGACGTGGACATAGTCTCTTGGCCTCTTTGATGTATTGGAGGTTTTTGTGATCTGTGATCACCTGGAACGGATGTTTGGCTCCCTCCAACCAGTGACGCCACTCCTCCAAGGCTAGCTTGATTGCTAGAAGCTCCCTGTCTCCTATGCTGTAATTCTGCTCCGCCGGGCTCAACTTCCGAGAGAAATAGGCACAGGGATGCAGTCGGGGCGGTGTATCATGATGTTGAGATAATACTGCCCCGACGCCGGTGGTGGATGCGTCCACTTCCACCACGAAAGGAAGATTTGGGTCAGGATGAGTCAGGAGTGGGGCCCTTGTGAACTCCTTCTTAAGAAGGCGGAAGGCTGCGGCTGCTTCTTTGGTCCACTCCAGTCCTTTGGGTTTACCCTTGAGGAGATTAGTGAGAGGTGATGTAATCCTGCTGTAGTCCTTGATAAACCGTCTATAAAAGTTAGCAAACCCAAGAAACCTCTGGAGCTCCTTAATGGAAGTGGGTTCTGACCAGGATAGAACAGCCTCAATTTTCTTCCCATCCATACGTATACCGGTTTGGTCAATGATGTATCCCAAGAAATGAATCGACTTCTGGTGGAATGAGCATTTCTCCGCTTTGAGGTAGAGGTGATGTTCTCTCAATGTGTGTAGGACCTCCGCAACGTGTTGGCGATGTTCGGCCTCACTCCGGGAGTAAATGAGGATGTCATCTATGTACACTATTACACAGTGGTGAAGAAACTCCCGGAGGACTTCATGAATGAAGTTTTGGAATACGGAGGGGGCGTTGACCAGACCGTAAGGCATGACCTCATATTCATAGTGGCCAGTAGGGGTCACGAATGCTGTCTTCCATTGGTCCCCCTCACGTATTCTTATCAGATTATACGCGCTGCGGAGGTCCAATTTAGTGAAGACTTTAGCTTCTCGGAGCTGTTCCAAAGCGGCTGGTACCAGAGGAAGGGGATATCGGTATTTTACTGTACCGTTATTTAGGACCCTGTAGTCGATGCATGGACGCAGCCCTCCGTCCTTCTTGGCCACAAAGAAGAAGCTTGAGGCGGCTGGTGATTTTGAGTGACGTATGTACCCCTGACTCAGAGCTTCCCTTATGTAATCTTCCATTGCCTGATTCTCTGGAAGCGAGAGCGGGTAGATCCTACCTCTTGGCAACTGGGCATCTGGAACTAGGTCGATCGCGCAGTCCCATGGCCGATGCGGCGGTAGCTGGGAAGCTCTCTTGGGGCAGAAGACATCATGAAAGGAGCTGTACTCCTTAGGAATGTGGATAGACTGCTTCTCAGGAGGGCTCTCGACCGATGTTGCAAACAAAGAAATGGGGTTCCGACCTTGAAGAGGGAGATTTGGAAAACAGGCAGGTGTACATCCAGATCCCCATTTCTTTATCTCTCCTGTGCCCCAAGAGATGATGGGATCGTGCTTCACCAGCCACGGGCGCCCTAGAATGATGTCCATATTTGCACCCTCCAGAACCAGAAATTGAATCCTCTCTTGATGTAACAACCCCACTTGAAGAAGGATGTCTTCGCATTGTCGATGGATACGGGTCGAAGATCGAGTGCACTGGGTTATCGGTTGTATCTGGTATATATGCGAGGACGCCTCAGTACGGAGGTGGAGTTGACGACAGAGGGATTGGGAGATGAAGTTCCCTGCTGACCCGGAGTCGATGAGGGCTGTGACAAGGAGAGAAATAGAGGCAGTAGTTATTTGTACGGTGGTAGTAAGTGGTTTACATTGTTCAATATTCGTACTGAATACACTCACTGAAGTCCGAATGGGACGAAGGGGACACTCCATACGGGTGTGTCCACTGACACCGCAGTATAGACACAGACCCCGGGTCAGCCTCCTCTGTCGTTCCGCTGATGTCAGTCTTCCAGACTCTATTATCATGGGTTCTGGTTCTGGAGAGGCTGTTGACTCAGGCGATTGGAGGAGTGCAGACGAGGGGGTGATGGTGTCCTGTTGATAGGAACGGAGACGATCGGAACATCGGAGAGAATGTTGGATGAATCTCTCCAGACCCATTGTATCATCTAATGTGGCCAGTTGGATTCGGAGAGTGGGTTCCAAGCCGAGCCGGTACGTGGTCAACAACGATCTCTCATTCCATCCACTTGCAGCTGCTAGAGTGCGAAACCGGAGAGCATATTCCTGTGTAGATAGAGTACCTTGCTTTAGATGATACAGCTGCTCTCCAGCGGCTACTTCCCCATCAGAACGTCCAAACACCTCTTTGAAATACTCCGTGAAGGTAGTGATGGAATTCATGACCGGCCCGGCTTGGTTCCAGATCGTCTCAGCCCATTTAAGTGCAGGTCCAGAGAGTAGAGATACGATGTAGGCGATCTTCGACTTATCTGTGGGATATAGAGAAGGTTGCATTTCGAATATGAGGGAACATTGTAACAGAAAACCATTGCACTCCCCCGCTCCGCCTGAGTAGGGCGCTGGTCGGGCCATGGGACTGGAAGGAAGGGCCGAAGAAGAAACTGTGGAGGCGGAAGTGCTCGGTGCTGGTGGTGCGTTGGAAAGTGGAGCTGGTGGCTGTAGAATCCGCTTCAACTGGTCCACCAGCTCTTGAAGGTGATCGGGGGTGCTCATGTTGTCGTCGTTATAGGTCCGGGCTTCTGTTATGAAGCGGACAGGAGACAGAGGTAAGGAAACGTTAGGGTGTTTATTAAATGACAACAAGGAGCACATGAAGGATAGCCAGGAGGATCAGGAATGATGTTGGGGTCTTTTCCTCCGTGGCTGGGTAACAGGAATACACGAGGATGGACAGCACACACCAGATACAGCTGACAGAGGATGACACAGACTTGGAAGGACTGGAAGACAGGACGATTCGGGAGGACCAGGAAGACTAGGAGGAATACAAAGAGAACAGGTAAGTAAATCGTTTGTTTTAGCTGAGGATGACTACGCTGAGTGGTCGCTCAGTTGTCCGCTTTCGTCGAGACGAGCCCGGACAATGAGCGACTGGAGTGCTGTGCTTTTATCTGGTGCTCGTGAATGTGATGCAGCTGTGTGCTCATTAGAAGTCAGGTGATGGTGATCTTCGTGAGTGGGGGTCGTGAGAGCCTGACCAATCCATGACACCACCTCATATATGCCATCTGTGAAGCAGTCCGTTATAAATAAATGTACCAGTAACCCACATTGCCTCAATGGTAATGGTACACAACAAAGCCATTGAGCTGTGAAATTTGGCAGTTTTCAAAGCTTGCAGATTTTGAAGTGCTGAGTCTGCATTGTACAATTCTAATTGAACGTTTATTGCTTATTATTGCAGTTCGAATTATATTGCTCTGCACTGTGCAGGAAAAAAAAATCACTCGCTGAATGCAGTCATGCATGATCTGAAGTAGTTTTTAGATACTATTGTTCTCAGCCATGAATTTAAATAATCATATATTTCATATTAGATCCTCAGGTCTTCATCTTGCATAGTGGCTATGCCATTAAATTAAATGACTGACTGTAAAAAGGAGCTTTCTTGCTTCACTGACACAGCTATTGGCTGTCAGACTGATTGATATTTCTCCCTGCCAACATAATGCCCAGAGGCAAGCAGGTTATTCGGGCCCTAGTTTAACTCCCACATGAGTTTGAGTCAATATGAAGTGGATGCTCACCTGCACACAGTTGTACACCCTTTCCCAGCTACATGTTTACCCAACATACACACAGCCAGGGATTTGTAATACGCAGAAATTCAAAGAGGGATTTGCTATGTAAACAAATTAAATTGAGCTACACATAAACCTGCAGTTGACATTACAGAGATGGTCACCATTTTCCAGCCACATTTTCCTCTTGTTTAGCCTCAAACAAGAAACCAGATAAGATTTTAATGAGTGTGAGTTCTTTGTGTCTGCACATTCAAGTAAAGTTGTTTCATACTGTAGTGTCTGCCTTAGTCCTCATACCCACAGACCGCTGGTTGAATGGCTAATGCATATAGCACCCAAAAAAGTGGAAACACTTGGATTGGAATTTTTGTACAGAATTTCTGAGATGTGTCATGACCGCAAACCCCCTTAAAGTGTATGGAAGAAGAAATCCATTGTGTTTGCAACTATGATGATTAGCACTTATCTTGATCTACTAAATGCTGAGTTTTCAAAGAGTTTTAGCCGTCGGTTTGTTGTGGAGATATTGGAGTTGCATTTGATTAATTGGTTCACATGGCCACTTTATTCAAAGATAGTGATTTAATAATAACTAAAAAGTACTGTGTGCTTTATTGAAGCAAAACGACTATTGCTCATGAAATCACTAAAGCTTTTTTCATTGAAAATGTTACATTTTTGTACACTTTAAAAAAAATTTAAGTCAGTACAACAACTTGTTCACTCAACTTTTGAAAATATCAGCTGCACTGACCTAAAATTATTTGTCAGTAATAAGAAACATTTAGTTGGGTTAGAATTATTTATTAGTTTTCTGCAGAGGTGAACTACTCATTTGAGTGAACAACAAAAAAACATAATCCTTATTTCCTTTCGTTTTTTTTTTTTCATGATCTCAACATTTTGTTTTGAGTGCCATGTGTCGACGCACTAACTACTTCACCATTGGCACCAATGTGTACTCAACTTTTGAAAACATGAGTTGCACTGACATAAAATGCCTGAAGTTGAATGAACACTAAGAAATAATACATTATCAGATCAAACATCGTTCAATTGAAAAAAAAAAAAAAAACAGGAAGACATGCTTCACATGTGAAGCATTACAAAGCATTTTTTCCTGTTTGTCCTGCCATGTTTTGATCCTCGTCTTGTTTACAGTTATTGTTGTTTTACCTCCTGTCCTGTTTCTAATTCTGCGTCTAATAAATGTTTGGCTTACATTTGTCTCTGTTTAAGTTTTTTTTCAGTTGAACTGTGTTTGTTTGATCTGATAATTTATTATTTCTTAATACCAGTTTTCACAAGAGTTTTTTTGTTCACTCAGCTTCAGACATTTTAGGTCAGTACAACTGATGTTTTCAAAAGTAGAGTACATGTTGGCACCAATGGTGTATTGCTTAGTGCGTTGACATATAGCACTCCGTTGTTCATGCTGACCTGAGTTTGATTCCTGCCTTGAGGTCCTATGCAGATCCCTCACCTCTCTTCTCCTCACGCCTATACTCTCTACTGTCCTGTCAATTAAAAGTGAAAACTAATCAAATAAAATTAAAAAAAATGTTGAGTGCACAAGAAAAAAACGAAAGGAAATAAAGTTTATATATTTTTTTGTTTACTCAACTTTAAGCATTCCAGTTCTGCAGACAAAAAAGTTTCAGTAGGATTCTTCTTTTTTATTGTTTGTCTTATAAAATAACAGTTCAGTTTTTTATTTGTTACAATTTAAATGACAGTTTAAGACACATGAACATCCAAATGTGGACAGCTTTCCTTCTTAATAAATAAAACAAATATTAAGATTAAAGTGCCACCATTGATGTTAAATTGTTAAACTGTTTTGTACAGTTTTGATCCTCTGTAATCTTACATTTTCAGATTTCTTGTTAAAAATCATGTTAGATATTTTCATTTGGAATTTGTTTGTCATCCTTACATTTTCAGTAAGTGACAATTATTGCTTGGGGGGCAGAGATGAGCTCTACTCATTCTCATGGGCCGGAACGTTGACATCCTACGATTAATAAATATGTGGATGAATAAAAGATGGTGGTCCAGAGATACAGGGTTGCCCCCTGGGGTGAGACGTCTAGCGCCCAAGAGTTCATGAATAAAACCTTGATGTCCACCTTCCCCCTGCTGCAGGTTTTAATGATGGGATGTACTCCATCACCAGGCGGGGTTCCACATTTAATATTGTTGTATGCACTGAAACTATTTTACCATCAGTTCAGCTTTAAAACTCAACACAGGCCAGTACAGTCCACAATGATGACAGTCATAAAGCAGACGGATGTTTTATCCCGAAATCTGGACTATGGAAGTCTCACGAGGCTATCACGAACATCTGTGATTTCCACTACCTGTGCTGTAGCCATGGAAATGAACATTCCATGCACATTTAGCCATCATCAGCACTCAGTAACCTACATTACACAACACTAAAACGACATGTCTCACTTTTGGATGCATTCTTAAATAATTTCCTTGGTGGACAGTAGACTACATAAAGGCTTTATTCAGTTCAAAGCAGTTATGTATTTCCAATGATTCTCGTGTAGCCAAGACGGTTATTGTAAGACCAGAGAGCAGCTCTATTGAACCAGTGCCAAGTTGCTCTTTTATAGCCTATTCCAGCACTGCCAGTATGTAATTTTAAAGTCATGTGACTGTGGGATTGTGTCGTTTAGAAGTGTGTGAGTCTCTTACTCTGTTCACGCAGGCGGAGTTGGACCTGGAGAAGGGATTGGAGATGAGGAAAAGGGTGTTGTCTGGAATTCTGGCCAGTGAAGAGACCTACCTCAGCCATTTGGAGGCGCTGTTACTGGTGAGAAAGCCTGAAGTTTGAATCTGTTGCCACTTTAAGGGATAGTTCAACCAAAAATGTTCATTTACTCACTATTTGTTCACCCTCAAGTGGTTTCAAACCTTTTTCTGTTGAACACAAAATAAGTTATTTTGAAAAATGTTTGAAACCTGTGACCATTGGCCACCATAATAGGAAAAACAAATAAAATGGAAGTCAATGGTTGTCACAAGGATGAGATGAAAATGGAAAAAAGTTTATTAGCTGAATTGCTCGATACAATAAACAAAGGCTGCGGAAATGCCGAAAGGTGAGAAACAGAGGCTGCGTCAGAAACCGCCTACTACTCAGTAGGTACTACATTCAAATTTAAACGTACTACTCAGCTGTTAGAAAAGTGCATTCTATACAGTATGAATGTAAGAAGTATGAATGAAATTCGGACTTACTACATCCACCATTTTGTCATGGTCACGTGGCCTACCTGCATCAGTTGCGTCACTTTTCTCCCATTCATAAATTCACTCACGGGGCATCATGGGATAGCGCAGCGTGTGTAGGATCACTTCAGAATCTCGCCGGGAGTAATAAGTCATCCAGGTACTTCTCGCATACTAATTTTCGAATTCTATGAATTTGGACACACTACTTGGCTTGCATACTTATTTTAGCGTACTGTATAGTATGGAAGTATGTGTTTTCGGACGCAGCCAAAGTCCTTAAGTAGAGCTCAATAATAGGTTGCAGGTGGCCCCACTGATTAGTCAGCTGACTGGAACACACACTGTCAAGGAAAGGTAAACTAACACAGCCATGCAACAGACATAACAACAAAAGGAAAACACGGATATATGCACCTTGACAATGGTTACATGTTTTCAGCATTTTTCATAATATCTTATTTGGCGTTAAACAGAAGAAAGAAACTCAAACAAGTTTGTAACAAGTGAAGGTTGAGTTCATGATTACAGAATTTTCATTTTTGGCTGAACCATTCCTTTGAAATACATTACAAATGGGCCAATCCATCATCATCAACAGGATTGTCATACATTTAAATGCACAGGTATGTGACACTGTACATTAATAGGCCTAATTTAAGCCAAACCAATGCTCTTACTCACCAAGTGCACATTAAATAAAAAAAAGAGAGTTTAAAAGACGTTTTACAAAAGATTTTAGTTTTATATCAAATCTGTTCATTTGGATTTCTTGTTTCTGTAAGATTTTGTAACATTGGACATTCAGCTTTTCCATCACATTATGTTGTGTTATACATTAAGAAAAAACAAACCAAACAAAGAAAAAACCTTCACAAATCTTACCCCAAACTTTTGAACATGAGTATATACACTTAATTAAAATTGTCTGAAACATAACTCATGCCATTGTGTCTTTCTCAGTAAATGTTGATACCTTTTCTGTTCTCCTATGTCAGCCCATGAAGCCCCTGAAAGCAGCAGCCACCACCTCTCAGCCTGTCCTCACTGTTCAGCAGATCGAAACCATCTTCTTTAAAGTGCCTGAGCTCTACGAGATCCACAAAGAATTCTACGATAGCCTTTTGCCCAGAGTGCAGCAGTGGAGTCACCACCAGCGTGTGGGAGACCTTTTCCAAAAACAAGTGAGTCGTTTTCTAAATAGCACCTTTTTCAGGTTAATCAAGGACCCTATTTGGTTATTATTTACTTTAGAGTAACCTTAAGCACAACGTCAGCAATTTCTTTCCTCCCATCAAATCAATCAACTCAATTTAGTATTTTTACAAAACAGACCTTTAATATCCCACTTAATTCTTTATGGATAAAATCATGTACAGTGGGGGAAATAAGTATGGAACACAATAATAATATTTCTTAAGGAGCTGTTGACATGGAATTGAACCAGATTTTGGTAAAAACCCAAACAATAGAAACTAAAAATAAACAAAAAAAATCTGAAAAATTAGTTATGTGTAATAACAATGAAATGACACAAAGAGAAAGTACTAAACTACTGAAATGTATTTAAGACTTTATATAAAAGGCTTTTTTGGTAATGGCAGCTTAAAGACGCCTCTCGTATGGATAATGATGCATTGCTTAGGTGGGATTTTTTCACAGACTTAAACAGTGTAAAAACCGGGATGATTCTGTGGGTCTCATCTACCAAATCTGATCTTTATTTTGTAATCTTAATTGGATTCAAGTCAGGGGATTGACTGGGCCATTCTACAGCTTGATTTTTTTTCTCTGAAACCATTTGAGAGTTTTCTTGGCTGAGTTTTGGATCATTGTCTTGGTTGCTGTCCACACTGGTTTCATCTTCATCATCCTGGTAATGTAGATGTTGGACTGAAGCAGCTGATATTAATCTATATTGCGAAAGAGCAGAGGGTGCTGAATAACTACTGAGTGATTTCAGCTGCTGTCTGGGCTTTCACTGCCTTTCTACACCTCCATTTCTTCATGTTTTCAATACTTTTTCTCTGTGTCATTTCATTGTATTATACATAACTTAATTTGTAAAACTAATTAGATTTGTTTCCTTTGCCTATATGGATTTCTTTGGTTGTTACCAACATCCGATGAAAATTTCAAGTCAACAGCACCTTTATAAATATGTTTTGTGAGAAAAATTGTGACATGTTCAATATTAGTTCCCCCACTGTACTTATTTTATTCTAGAATACATAACTGTTTCACTTAGAAGTGTTATAAGTGGAAATCAAACAGTATTTCACATAGATTTTTAATATATAATCACAATAATCTGTTCTTCGTATGATGTCATGGTTGGTTTTAGAATCAAGAATTTGATTGTGTGTCAAGTATTTAATTCTGATCATATTGAATTCGCTTCGGCTGTCCATTCTCTTTAGTGCACCGTGAGGCTGAATAAGAATTAACATGTAGCTCTAAATCAAGGAATTCTAAATGAATCATTCATGCCCCTAAAACGACACCGCACAGTCATGCAATGTCTGCACTGCAGGAGCCTGTGTAATGTTAAAAATCAGATCTCAATGCTGTCCTTTTTTTCACCCAGTCACTTGGGCAGATACTACAGTGTGTGCTTTGTGTCTCGAGGAGCAGGCTATTAATAGTGCCATTTGAAGATTGTGTTCTCTATCTGTAGCCCCCCCTGCTCTTTTCCATTAAGTTTTGTCCTCACGTGACTCTGCTGACTATTAGAGGTCAGATAAATCCCCATTCTGTCCGGACAGCCTGCGTGGGAGTCATATTCCACATTTATTTATCTTTCCATTTTCTCCTTCATTATCCCCTCCCGTGTTTAATAAACAAAAGTCGGAGTCGCCAAGTAGTGTTTTCTCCCAGAAGATGCTGGGTTTTCCTCAGACTGTCATTTTGACCAGAGGCTATTTGTCACTGATCCCCTCAATCTCCCCCATGTCCATTAACGGCAATCCAAGGCAGCGCCTGAGGAGGCAGACTCCCTAGAAAAAGACAGTCGCTCGCAGCGGGAGAGAGAACAAAACGAATGAACGAGATAGATATAGTCACAGTCACTGACAGAAATGTCTCCTGCTGTTTGTGTTGTTTGTTCCTTCACGACAGCTCAGGCTGAGTAAGAAAACGCAATGCAAATCACTAAGTATGTCGTTATTTAGCACGTATGTCAAAGGGGATGTTCGTTGTTCCACTCAGCCATGAGGAAGATGCTAATACTCTCGCTCGCTCGCACTAAATGTTTTTACGCCTGTCATCGACACTCGAATGTAAATTCTCTGCAGACTCTCCTCCGAATAGAGAGAGATTCTGACATTCCCATCTTTTTCTATGCAGATCTGTGACCTACTTAAACATCGTTAAGTGCACAGAGCAGAGGAACGTACTTTCATCTTCAGCTGGGTTTGGCATATGGTCATGTCATCATGAGGAAGTGTGTCGAGCCTGAGAGGATGTGAACACTGCTGTGCTGAAGTCTCTGTCAAGCTGTCCGAACCAGCTGACGTATCGACTTTTTAGTTCGCGTGTTGTATTTAGATGCATCTCAACCTTCTCAAAACAGCCGTGGCAGACAACATCTCAATGCTTACATGTTATCTGAATGAGGAATATCGACCTGTCAACGCGGTGTCTGCGACAACATGTTCAGAGTAGACAGACCAGTGTGTTTTGTTTAAGTTGTGGATTGAGGTGTCATAATATCAGGTGATCAATTATTAATATGGCCAGAATAGTTTATGATAACAGTATTGTTACAATATTTTTTAGAAATTTTAATTTAATAATCTAATAATCAGCTATCAGGGGTGGCATGGTGGCCTGTGGGTAGCATGGTTGCCTCACCGTTTGAGTCCCAGTTGGAGCAGGAGTCCTTTTTGTGTGGAGTTTGCATGTTTTCTTTGTGTCTGCATGGGATATAGGTTAATTAAATATACTGAATTGGCCATAGTGTTTGAATGGGAGCATGTGTGGGTGTTTCCCACACACTCTCACCAAGGGTTGTACTCTCGTTTACTTGTTCCGTGTTGAATGGGGATAAGTGTAATGGTCAATATA